>NW_023270921.1:618877-851573 GCF_011800145.1 Mirounga leonina
TCTCTTCACCCCGAGTCATTCCTGAACCATCCCTTTTTGTCAGGTGAACTATGACGGGGAACTGCGCAAGCACCCCCAGCTTGAGGCTGATCTGTCGGCAGTGAGAGAGCTATACGGGCCGCATGCAGTTTCTCTCAGGTAAATCAGTACCTCTCGTGAATAAAAATTAAAATGACTTGGTAAGTCATTGGGATTTTTCTGTTGAGTTATTTAAGTGGAAATATTCTTGGGCTTAGTTATATTTGAAATTTCTTAAGACATCCTGCTGTGTTTCTACTTATACAAAATGGACTATCTGTAGCTGTATGGATTTTTTTGGTTTTGTTTTTGGTACATGTGGTTTAAGAGTACATTGGTGCATTAAAGAAATTAGTTATTTTGGAGAGTTACTTTGATAAAATATCAGTCTTAAATAGCGTCCTAATCAATTCCTTTAATAGACTTGGCCAGCTGGCCCATGCAGTCCAGTCATAAATCAAGGGCACATCATGTGAACAATAAAAGTAAATAATGCATAACCACTGGTGTCCAGATCACATTGTGATGTGATCTGACCCCAAAAAAAGAAAGGGGGAGAAAAAAAAGGACATAAGTTTGCAGTGTTTGTTTAAATGATAATATATTTTATCTTGCAGTTACTTCATATATAATTTGGTGATAAATTTAAAGACCATTATTTATCACTTTTAATTATTCAGAAGACTTCAGTATCCTTACCTACCATCTTCTCTCCCTCATTTAAAAAAGAAACTCTTTCCTGTCACTATCCTAGTTTCCCTCCACGACTCAGATCTGATTATTTAAGATTCTTCTTCTTTGCCTGATGGGCAGCCTCCAAGTTGCCATGGAATTTCAGACTCCGATCCCAGCCTGATCTCGGTTCCCGCTTTATCCACCCAAACCACCCAAGCCCGTTCTCCAGACGTGCTCTGTTCCCTCTTGACTTGCGGCGTTTGCATGAGCTGTTTTCTCACCAGCGAGTGCTTCATTCTTATTCAAGCCACAATCCAAAGGCCAGCTTCTCTGGAGCCTCCTTTGAGTTTCCAATGCCGATTAGTCGGTCTGCCCTTCACATTTGGCTTTCACCTCATTTATTATGCTTCTCAACTTCTTGTGTCTTGTCATTATTGGTTTACTTCTCCCCCTCTAGACCCTAAATTCTGTGCATGCAGGGACAGTGCGCTATTTTGTTGGTTTGTTTTATTTTGTTTTGTTTTTGTTTTTTTAATCATGCTTATATTTTGTTACTTAATATAGCACAGGGAATATATGAAATATGGGCTGATGGATTCTTGATTGTTTGTATGGCATCCATGAAAGATGTTTACATTATCGGTTACTTTCTCTTCCATGGACATATCTAGATTTTGAGAGAGCCAACAAATAATTTAAGCTGGGAAGTACAACAGAACTACAATTGATAATTGTCAAGTGTTTCATTTTAACTTCAGAAACAAACTCACCACCACCTACAGCCTCAGTAAACTGGGGTTATATACATCCATCCTGTCTCTCCCACTCATGGAGGTCTGGTCGGCTGCAGTGGACTGAGAGTGATTGGGATTATGCTTGGAAAAACAAATATTTGCAAATTTCAAGGTTTTAGCAAATTAGCTGCAATTATTTCTCAGTTGATCTCTACTGTGGCTCCAGGGTAAGGAATATGAATAGTTAGTAAGGGTGTTAGAATGAATAAATGAAGAAGGCAGTTAGGGATTTATCCATAAGTGGTTCAAAACAAGGATTAATTTTTTAACTTGAGTCGAAATTTGCTTGACTGCTTAAAACTTTGATCGCAGTAATTTAATCCCCTCCCCCACTAAAAAAAAAGAAGTCTGGGATAGAGTTAATCATACAATACAACATATAGTTCAGCTTCTTTTCATTTGAGGTACCTATCATTTTAGGGTATTGCCTTAACGCATGTTGATTGCCTTTATACAAAGTTAAGGAACTATCTTGAACACACATTTCCATGCTAAGCTCTAATTACACTGTCATATATATATGTATATATATATATATATATGGAATATTTTTTGTTTCTTCAGCAAGAATTTAAGTACCAGTGATCATCTCTGTTAGTATTTTCCATTATTAATAAAATTATTGATAACTTACCAACTCTTGAAATTAGATAAATATTTGGAATTTCATTCAAATGAAATATTGAAAGTCATAAATGGCTTTGATTTTTTTTTCTCCTTCCCTATTTCACTTATAAGTTTTGATTCAATTTAAATCTCTATTAACATAAGCCATGTTCTTACCTGCTGTAGATTTTCTATAGCTGTAATTTTCTATAGCTATCGAGAATGTTTCCAGAATAAATAACCTCCCAGAGGCCTCATGGTATAAAGTATGAACCACAGCAGGACTAGTCTGATTTACTTGAAATAAATATGAATGAATTTACTGTCTAGTATCGACTACTGAGGCTTGGGGACATGGCAAGAGTAGTAGTTAGGCATAAGGTCTTGGAACCTTCTTCCTTGCAAAGTTCTAAGCCTGCTGAAAACAGACTGTTCTAATTAGCTGTTCTTTTACTTAATTGAGGTTTATAAGAACTTAATGGAGTTTGAAGAACAAAAGTACCTCAATATGCATAATAGGCTATTTGGCGTCATTTTTTTTTTTTTAATGTGACGTATTTAATGAGAAAGGCAGCTAACCACATCTAAGTTCTCTGTAAGAGATGAAAAGAACTGGCATTGCCTCACTTGAGGCAAAAACCTCTTAAAGTAGGTTGAAAGAGGAGATAGAAACAGGGACTAATGACCAGTTCATTACTGAAGTAGGTAATTTCAGCTCTATGTGGCCATAGCATTCAAAAGCAGGATCCTGGCTGTGTTGAACCATACTTATAAACACTGATGACAGTTCCAGTTCATAGGCTCTTGTATTGGAAGTGAGTTAGATTTCTGGAGAAACACGATAAACCATCAGTTTATTAGACTGAGTGAACATGTCTCATCTTGAATCATGCAGCAAAATGAGGATGTTTGATGTTTTTCATTATACATTTTCTCCTCTAGTCATGTATTTAAAAAAAATTTGATCAGTGCCATCGGAAAACAATTTGAGGTTAATGTTTTTAGAAAGGTGTGGGGAATTACAAGTCACAAAATTCTCACGTGGTCAGGAATGAAATGATTCTGACAATTTGCTTGTGGTGTTTCACACGTCTAACCCATATGAAATAACCTTTGCTTTATGATCATACCATCTTCTGTTTTAAAAGTCGAAGCCATATGAGTAATATTCTAGCCTTTTTATGATGACTAATGCTTAATGAAGGTTAGAAGATTGCAAGATTGTGACTCTTCTGCATTTTTAAAAAAGATTTTATTTATTTGAGAGAGAGAGGGTGCAAGAGAGAGAGCACAAATGGGGGGAGGGACAGAGGGCGAGGGAGAAGCCGACTCCCTGCTCAGCGTGGGGGCTTGATTCTCAGACTCTGGGATCATGACCTGAGTTGAAGGCAGACACTTAACCGCTTAACTGACTGAGCCACACAGGCGCCCCATCTTCTGCATTTTGATCACCTTTTGTGGATGGACAATTGTAATAGGGCCTTTTGGAGTTGATGTTCTGGAGGACAGGGCATACTGGGGAGTTTTTAAGGTTGAGGAGGTTGTGCTACTATATTCAGGCTCACATACTTCCTTGAGAGAGGGAGGAAGGGAGGGCGGGAAGGAGGGAGGGAGGGAAAGAGAGCAAGAAAGAGAAAGGAGAGGGGAGGGGAGGGGAAGGAGAGAAAAGCCACAAAAATCTGTATGAACCACTTATTCTGGGTTTCTGCATTTCCATTTGTAGTGACCGGTAGGATTACTTACAGATCTTCTGGTTCCTGTCCTCTGGTATTAACCTGTCTGGTAATTAGACAGCTAATTTTGTCCAGTGAAATGTGAATGTGGGTACTAGTGCAGGAGTTCCCGTTTCCCCCAGGCTCCCATCACTATGGGCTCCTGAGTGACCCCAGTGAGGAGTAACTCCCCTCCAGCCCTCCAAGTCCATAGGGAACATGTAGCGTTCATGATGTATAAATCCTTTTTTTGTGTTAAACCATTGAGAGCTGAAGAGGTCTGTTACTAAAGCATATCTTAACCTACGTTGAAGACGTCATTCATCAAAAGATTTGCCGTTGGATATTTGTAGTGTCCTTTCCAGCTATTGGTACTCCCACTCCTGCTTCTGGAGCCTCCAGAAAAAAGGTCTGACTGAAAACCAGGGGAAAGTGACGACAGGAAGCACCTAGAAGAAACAAAGGGGGGAGTATTTTCCTAAAACACTGGCCCGTAATCTAGTTGAAAGCTTCAGAATGTCAGGTCCCAGACAGTCACCCCTATTCCCAGTGCCTGTACTTTCTTCAAGTAAAACCAAGGATTTTTCAGCGGGGGAGGAAGGGTTGTAGAAACTGTATCTCTTATACACTGTCATTTTGTATCGCCTTCTTTTTTTATCTGGACCTAGTTTTTACATTCTTCTCAGTCTTGTTGCCTTTTAGAGAAACTTCAGAGCACTTTGGATACAGTCTTGCAAATGCTTTAATCTACCAAGATTTCTTTCTGACTATTGAGTTTGCATATTTCTTGGCCCATTCACAAACATCTCTCCCACACTGAGCAAAAAACACACATTGAGTAGGCATGCAGAGAGAGACAGGGAACGCTTGTTGAGTTTCAGATGTCATAGAAGGTGTTATGTTTCCTCACAGAATCTATTTCTTCTTAAAATGTAACTGACCAGTCACTGAATGCAAGAAATAACTGAATAGTAATGATTTTAGTTCCCGAGAACCTGTGATAGAATTTCATGTAAGTGTGTATATGTATAATTTCCTTGACAGCTAATAAGGGAAGGCTAGATATCTAATAATATTTTTATAACCAGTGCAATCACTGCTAATTCTGATCAGGTAGTGTTATAAAACATCACAACAGTATAATGAATAAGCTGTAGTTTTATAGAGAAAGGAGGACCAGGAGAGATGGTCTAACATTTACTATATTGTGAGTATGGATGTTGTGTCTCATTAATGATGATGTTATCTTGATTAGTTCCATTAAAAATTAGGAGAAGAAATTGCCAAGAATTCTAACACATAGTGCCCTCAAAAATACATGTTCATAGAAAAATACATTTCGTACATATGTTCTTAAATGAACTAGGTCATATGTAAATATCCAAAATCAAATGGCCAGATTTCAAGATATGTTGATTGAAAGAGTAGCTCAGATGTCTGGGGAAAAAAAAAATTGTGAAGCAGTCCTTTCTCAGTTCCAGGGTGTAACAACTACATCAGATCATTTCTGTGTTGTTCTCCTTATCTTAAAAAAGTATTCAGGTTCAATTTGATGTGATCTTTTCACAGTGAATAAATATAGGCAGTGCATGAAATTATTTTGAGTTATTATAAACCCAATACAGCATTCAGGACACAATCAGATATCTGGCTTCACAATTCAAGTTGCATTCATATTTCAGGCTTTTGACTTGATTCTGCATTTGCTATTCATGAGATCCAGGGCAACTGAAAGTTATTCAGATATAGAAGCAATCCTGATGACTGGGTCGCTGCATCTGGACAAACTGTAATCACGCTTTGTAATCTCGCAGTGGGAAATCTGAAATTACTGGCATTATATAAAAAGGGCATCACAACGGAAATTGGTTTGCATATACGCAGTGCTGTTGTGAATTCTTTGAAGTGTGGCATAAAAACAAAAAGTGTAACTATTTACAGATCTACACCTGCAGAATCCAGTTAATTGCAAATCTTTAATGCCTCTGCCTCTTCAAAATTCTGTATTTGTGTTCTGTCTTTGTGCTCTGCTGTGGCAGGGAAGAGCACTTATAATTTTGTTGTTGTTGAAATAAATTGATAGTGTTAGAAATTAGGAAGATACTAACCACAAGAATGTTGAAGAAATCATATAAAGAATACTTAAAGATACACATATTAAATGTTTTAAAAGAATACATGTCACTTTCTGATCATAACTTTATGATAAATTCTGTTGAAGTGGTCTGGAAAACTCTGAAGAAAACAGCTGTGGGTAAGGTTCTTACTGATTTCTCTTGTCTCTGATTCCCTTCTTTCAGCCTCTAATTGCACCAGTCTTGCCACTGTAACTAAATTCAAACAAAAGTTATTCTCCCTTGGGAAACTGGCAGTGACCCGAGCAAATGAACGCCTGGTGATGATGGGGATGTGGAAAGTGGTCGCTGTGATAAGCTGACTGGTGCGATTAGAAATGGTCATAACCTTTTAAAATAGTAATTAAATGACATATATCAAGACTCCCAAATATAGTTATATTATTTATTTCATGCAGTAATTTTAGAAATGATTCTGTGAGAAGACAGATGCACATAGATTTTTATCCAGAGGCCTTTTTATCAATATTTACAGTGTAAAAAAAAAAAAATCAATAGCAGCCTCATAATTTTAACATTATCTTATTATAGAATTGTATTTATACAAATACAACCATTTAATTCTATGATTTTGAAGAATATTTCATAATATAGAAAAATACTTATTTTAGAAGAAGTGAAAGAGCAGGACAGATTTTTATATACCATATAAAAATATGGAATGAGATATAAGCGAAGATAATATCTGAGTGGTAGTATTATAAGTTGCTTTTGTGTGTTTTTCTGACATTTTATAAAATGAGCTTGTATTACCGTAGTAATCAGAAAAAGTAGATACGTTTAAAAAATTTTTTTTAAATTTTACTTATTTATGTGACACAGAGAGAGACAGCGAGAGAGGGAACACAAGCAAGCGGAGAGGTAGAGAGAGAGAAGCAGGCTTCCCGCCGAGCAGGGAGCCCGATGCGGGGCTCGATCCCAGGACTCGGATCATGACCTGAGCCGAAGGCAGATGCTTAACCGACTGAGCCACCCAGGCGCCCCAGAAAACACATACATTTTATATAAAATAGGTTTTACCCACAATCTACAGTTAATAAATAAGTACTTTTTTTAAAAAAAGTTTTGGTTTTTCTATTTCTATTTTATTTAAAAAGGGAATTTCAGTTTCCATGCATTTTTGGTAATCTACTTGCTCCAAATAGTATATTTTGGAACATAACCCTCTGGATAGTAAATATTTTTATATCAACTTCTTTAGTAATGGGTAAAAAATTTTTCTATTGTACCAGTGTGCTATACTTTAAGTATTTCCTTATTATTTAATATTTGTTTCTGTCCCCAGTTTCTACACTCACAAACATCCTTCTGGGCAGAGGTTTACACATACTTGTTACAGTTTTCACCCCACTTAAATGTCTATTGAACATCATTAATAATTGATCCTCATCATTACATTTAGTGGTTCTTTCTTTTAATTTGCCAACACAAAAGATGTTTGGCTTTTATATTTATGAATAAATTGCTGATGTTTAAGATTGGCAAATTATGACCACTGGGTCGTGGGGCCCATTTTTGAACAGCCTGAGAGATACAGATAGTGTTTGCTTTTTTAAAAGGGTTTAAAGAAAAACAAAAACCAAGAGGAATATGTGACAGAGACCAGAAAAGGCCTGAAAAGGCTAAAATACTTACTATCTTGACCTTTACAGGAAAAGCTTGTTGACCCCTGAACCAGAGGCATAAAAGATATGGTTTATTTGCTTGGTCCTTATTCTTGGCATGGTGTCTGTATAATTTCATAAATAAATTGGCATATTTTTGTATCTAAATTTGCATATCATATCATGTCTAAATTTGCATAAGGTTACAAGTGTTCTTATCCTTTATGAATAACACAGATTTTTTTATTATGTTATGTTAATCACCATACATTACATCATTAGTTTTTGAGTAGTGTTCCATGATTCATTGTTTGCGTATAACACCCAGTGCTCCATTCAATACGTGCCCTCCTTAATACCCAATCACAGGGCTAACCCATCCACCCACCCCCCTGGCCCTCTAGAACCCTCAGTTTGTTTCTCAGAGTCCATAGTCTCTCATGGTTCGTCTCCCCTCCGATTTCCCCTCCATGCAGTGTTTTTAAAAAGTCAATTACTATGTGAATAATTTTTATCCCTTTTCTTTTTTATGTAATCTAAAAATATTATCATCAAAGAATAAAAAATACAATTTCATAAATAGTGAAAATGTGGTCAGTGGTTTGATATATATATATATTTTTAATTTTTTAATTTTTTTTTTTAAAGATTTTTATCTATTCATTTGAGAGAGAGAGGGAGAGTGCACGTTCAGAGGGGTGGGGCAGAGGAGAGGGACAGGCTGAGCAGGGAGCCCTGTTTTGATATATTTTTAAGGGGTTGATGGAGAAAGCACAGAGGCTGAGTTCTTATATTCTTTTTTTTTTTTTTTTTTAAGATTTTATTTATTTGAGAGAGAGGGAGAGTGAGAGGGAGAGTGAGAGGGAGAAGCAGACTCCCTGCCGAGCAGGGAACCCGATGCAGGGCTCGATCCCAGGACCCTGGGATCATGACCCGAGCTGAAGGCAGACGCTTAACCGACTGAGCCACCCAGGTGCCCTGAGTTCTTATATTCTAAATGCTGCTTTTTGTGTGTCATAGACATTAAAAATCAAAAAACCCCTTCGATTCCTTCATTCATCAAATTACGTAAAACCATTTGATCATTAGAAGTGTCTTCTCTGAACCCTAGACAAGTGCCACAGTTTTGTGTTATATTAACCTTACTTGAATAGGAAATACACAGAAATTATCATTGAGTACTATGTGCCAGATAATATCCCACAAATGGTTTTGAAATTGAACATGAATTCAATGCCTGACTTCCCCACTGACTTATCGACTCTTTGGCATCTGATTTCAATTCTCTAAAGCTCAGTTTCCTTGTTTGCAAATGAGGGTAGTAATGGTATCCTCGTCAGAAGGCTATGATGAGGACCCTGCAAAGTGATAGTTTATTGAATAGTGAACCGATTAATCACCTGTGTAAATAAATAGGATGTGTGTGTTTAAATCTTGGCTCTGCTGCAGAGTGATGATGGGTAAGTTACTTTATTACTCTGAGCCTCAGTTAATGCGTATATAAATTAAAGGTGGTGGTGGTACCTACCATGCACCGTGATCACACGTATGTAAAATTCTTAGAATAATTTCTGGCACATGAGTGCTTAATAAATACTGGCAGCTAACTTTTATCATTTCAGTTATCTGTATAATTTTAATTCTCATCCTATATAGCATTTGTAACTTCATACTTTTATAAAAATATAAATACAGATTTATGTATATAGAGAATCTGGGGAAACTATTGTTTTTATGTTCTTTCATGTATGCTGGTTTACGGCTCTACATGGGCTGGAGAAAGGTTGGTGTTTAGAACGTCTTCGTGTGGCACATGGTGTTGTTACTTGTTTTAATTTGGATATATCAGACTTCCAGAGCTGCCTATCAAAACACGATGACATGTAAGCGGCAGAGCCCGTGGATCCAGTCAGAACCAGTGATGTTTAGCATGGAAGGGAAAGTCGTGGGCACATCCTTGTGGCAGTGAATTATTTTCCCACCCTTTCTTCCTGTCAGAAACTCCTTCCTTTGCCCTTTGAGGCAACTCTTCCTCTTCAGAGAGCACAACAAAAACCAAGTGGTTGAATTCGCCACAGAGAACTGGGGATGTTTGAAACTATGAAGCAAACAATTCTTGAATTTATGTATGCAAATGCATGTACGTAAAAATAGAAAGATGTCTAGACGGTATAAATAGTCACAGGAGATGACAATCCAACTACATGGAGTTTGTTAATTCATGTCCCCAGTCACTTCTGAGCGCTCTGTGGAGATCAGTGAGAAGAGTTAGGGATTGAATCTTTGACTTAAATGAGCACACATTATCTTTTAAGGAAAATGGAAAAATAAGTGTTAATCTTTGCTTTCAGGGAATACGGAGCCATTGATGATGTAGATATTGATCTGCATATTGATGTTAGCTTTCTGGATGTAAGTATCAATTTATACAATATGATTGGTACATTCAAAAACGTTTATTTGTATTGTTGGAAAAAATTAAATATTTGCTTCTCATTATTAGTAACAAGCTGATTTTGTTAAAGTGATTATAGAGAAATACAATGACTGGCTGAAGAAACACATTTTATATATGTATATTTTTACATTGGTTCTTTTAATATATTCTGAAATTTATGGGCTCTTAATATAGTACTTCATTATTTCTTAAATTTTCACTTTAATTTTCCTGTGTAGAAGGTAAAAATTAAGAATACTTTGACATTCTTTTCCAAACCCTAGGTCTTGAGGTAATTTGTGAGCCTTATTGATTTATGTATGTATTCAAAATAAATTAAAAAAAGCGTTTCATTTTGGAAAAAAAAATCAAGAACTCTATAAAAGGTGACTAATTCATCTTTTAATATATTTGCACAGGAGGAGATTGCTGTGGCTTGGGAAGTGATTCGAACAGAACCTATAATTGTCCGACTACACTGTTCCCTTACACAGTATTTAAATGGCCCAGGTTAGTTTTATTTCTCTGTTTACTATTTTGAGTATGAATTAGTTGTGCTTTGGGCGTGAAAGGGAGTGTTCATTTGGTAATTCTGAGCATAATTGCAGCTATCTTGATAATGGTATTTAAATATACTTGCATCCTAACAAAGATGGTTTATTGCCAGTATAACTTATGGAAACAGAAACATACAACATTTAGTTGTATAGGTTTCAGGAGTTGACAAGTTGCTGTGAAACAAACAAATAAAACCTAAAAGAGAACTTTGCATATAGTAGAGGCTCAGTAAGTATATTTTGGGTTGCCCTTAGGTTTAATTATTTATGTCTCTGATTCTGGGATTCGATTTTAATGTTTACTTATCCCACCTTTGATTACTGATGAATTTAGCCTAACTATAAATATAACATACTTCTATTTTTAAAAATGGAGATCTTAGTAATATTTTTGTTTTCCACTATCTTGAAGGATGATTTTGCTATATCTCAAGTGATAGCTATTTACAGCAAAGGACATGATTATTAAATCTTGCCAATACTTACTGGATTAAGATATCTTCCCCTACCAGATACACATGCACATGCGTGCATCTGCACGTGCACGCACACACACGCGTGCACGCACACGCACTGTATCTACTCATGTTGCTACAGTTATATACTGCTGAATAACAAACCACCCCAAACTTAGCGGCTAAAAACAGCTTACCATCTCTCACTGTTCTTTGAGCTCAGCTGAGCAGTTCTTGCTTGGAGTCTCCCATGCCTTTGGAAGTCAGGTGGTAGATGGAGCTTATGTCAACTAAAGGCTCTGCTAGGTTGGATGCTCAAGATGCTGGACTTTGAGATATCTTGCAGTTGATGAGTGTGTCATCTTGGAGCTCAGCTGCGGCCCCTTGACTTGACTGTTGACCTTACACGTGGCTTCTTCATGTGGTTCCGGTTTCTTGTAGCATGGTGACTGGGGTCCGAAAGCAAGTGTTACAAGAGACAGGCTGTGGATGCCACCTGGAAAAAGGCACAGTGAATCTTCCGCTGTATTGTATTGTTCAAAGCAGTTGAAAAACCCACCCAGAATCAAGGGATATGGACATAGACAGCACCTCTTGAAGTCAAGGCCGTCTTCACACATCCTTTACTGTGATGTTGGCGCGTTTTTCTTTAGGCATATTAAGGAACTTAACATCTACTATTAGCTTTTACCCAAGAAAGATCCCTGACCCATTCCAAGTTTATGAAATACATAGGAAAATCTTTCATTTTGAAAAAGTTTCTGTTGAGTCACCTCTTTTCTGTTTTTGTATAATGATTTCTACTTAAATAATCAGCTCTTAATATAAACAACATATGATTTAATGCCAGGCAAAGACAACTAGATGTTACATATTTTTATTGTGATTATTTCAAATGTGTAGAAATGTAAGAAAGAAGAAAAAGAATTACTCATAATCCCTCTATAGTGAGAAACCTGTGAATAGTTTGGTGTTTCTCTTTTCTCTGCACACATGGCTCCTTTTCATAAAGTTGACATTGAACTGTATAGTTATACACCTTAATGTTATGTCACGAGACTGTCCTCAAGTCATTAAATATTCTAAAATGGAATAATTTGTAATATCTGCACAGTATTCCAGGTATAAGTATATGTGTTTTTGCTGTTTCCCCAGATACTTTGTTGTATGGTTAAGTTTTTTTCTTTCTTTAGGGATTTGATATGTGACCATTCGATTTTATTCTGTTGGTGGTTAAAAGAAAAAGCAGCTCTTCTGTCTGAACTTTTTTTTTTTTTTTTTAATTATCAGGGTTAGGAACAAAATTGGGTCAGTTCATCTCTACTCACACTACTCCATCTGTGTGAGATGAGAATGTGGCATGCTTTTATGTAATCTTACCACTGTTACTCACTTTTTAAATATAATCTTGAATTTTAGGCAGAGATTATCCTTTTCAACGTCTCTTTAAAGATTTGTTATATTTCCATGGTTTTGTAAATGTTCTAACAATTATATTCTAATTCACGTTTAGATGATTGTATTGTTCAGTACCCCTTCTTCGGTATTACAGCTCATCCATAATTTAGTCCTTCTGTTTTCATTTCTATTAGTTGATTTGCTACCTAATAGTTTGTAAACCAAAGAAACATGAGGATTATGCTTGTTTTTTTCATACTGGAGAATGACTCTCTCATTTTGTGAATGAGACACACTTGACCAACTATAAGTTTATGGGGTTATAATAGTCCCCCGCCCCCCCCCAAAAAAGGTAAAAATACTTGAGAGACTTCTGCTAGTTTGTGTCTGAAGTGTTTTAATTTTGTTCATTTGCAAGACATCTATTTTGGCGTTGCTTGTGTTTTGTTATGTGTACTTATTGGGCTATTTTTTCCCTCTTTTTCCTTAATATTATCTTTTACGTATTTATTTTTCAATTGGTACCCTTTGGTCTTAATTTACCTCAAACAAGTTTTGTGACTAATCCAAGGTTTAGACTGACCTAGTTAGCAGTTCTTTTTGAAAGCATTCATTGCTAAGTTTTGGAAATGTATGAGTAATACTTATTTGAGCTGTAATATTTAATCAGGGCTAATCTGACAAATTATCTGTAGGTGAACAAGAATGATAAGAATTAAAGAAATATACCTCCTTATCCACTTTAATATTAAAGATTATTTTCAATGTATATGAGGAAATATATTTTAAATAAAAAGACATGATTATTCTTATTATGTATTTTTTTCAGCATTGCTGGTGTATAAGTCTAGTTTCTGATCTGAAAGGCAAGGCTGCTTTTAGTTTAATGTGATAAACAACCAACATTATTAAAAATGTTTTTCTGTGCAAATCATCTCATTATTGGCACCTGCACATGTACATGATCAGTGTTAGAATCATTTCCACGTATCTTAAGCAGCCCTCACTTACTGCCTTCCCAACCTACGTTATATGAAAGACAAGGAAAAATCGAATAACTTTCATCTTTTTTAAAACATAAAAATATTTCTCTAGTGCATTCTGTCAAGTTCTTCCTCAGTCTGTTGTCCCTAAAAATGAACCCTCGTGGGGAATTATTTGGTTATTTTAAGGTAACTTTTAAATAAATTTAGGAAGAATAGACATTTTTATATTCACTTTTCCTTTATTCCTTTAAAGGAAGATTTGTTCATTGTTTTTAATTTTATGTATCAGTACCATTCTGTGTTTTTTGGTTTTTTTTCTGCCTGAGGTCAGTAATTTTAGCTAAATTTATTCATGAGTACTTGTTTGCTTACTGGGACTTTTATATTCCAGTTTATTTTCTAACTGATTCTTAGTTATCAGAAAACTATTACTTTTAAAAATTTTTATAAAAATTGAGGTGCCTGGTTTCTTCGTTGGTTAAGTGTCCAACTCTTGATTTTGGCTCAGGTCATGATCTCAGGGTTGTGAGATTGGGCCATGCATCGAGCTCTGTGCTGAGTGTGGAGTCTGCTTAAGATTCTCTCTCTCTCTCTCTCCCTCTACCCCTCCTTCCTGCTGTCTCTCTCTATCTCTCTCTCAAAAAAAAATTATAAAAATTAATCTAAAACATTTTTAGATTTACGGAAAAATTGTAAAGGTAGTACAGTGTCCCCATATACTCTGCATCCAGTTTCACTGGTTATTAACATCTGAATACACTCAAGGCAACTAATAGTAATAATTAATTTCATTAATTTAATAGTAGTATAAGTTTTATCACTTGAATCTTGGAACAGTTTTGAAAGTAACATCTTGTTAGCTCTTTCAGTATATTCTAAAGTTTGGGTCATCCAGATTTTATACTACTAGTTGAGTCAGTGTTTGTAACTTACATTTCTCTAGAAGATTTATCATTTTGGTAAAATATTGATGTTTATTTTCTAGTCATTCATAGTATGAATAAGTTTTGGTCTTTGTATCATTAATTTGTAGGAATAATTTATATATTCTGGGTAAACATTTGTGTCTCTTATCTCTCTTTTCTCTCTCTCTTTCTCTCTGTGTATCTTACATAATTTCTTCCGGTGACAATTTCAGTTCTTCTAGTGCATTTTGGATTTTTCAAAAACCAGGTCCCTTTTGTTTCTCTGCCTCCATCTCCCCAGTCACTTTTCCCACCTACCTGGGAATAGATTGTGTCTTCTTAAATCTTTTAAGAGAGAGCATAGCATGTTCCAATTTTGTCATCTTTTCTTAAAAAAAAAAAAAAATTCTGCTGAGTTTTCAAGATGTTAGGATTTTTCTTATTCATTTTTGAATTTCTGTAGCCCTGGGTTTGGGATAGGAGGGATTCGAGTGATGTCCACTCTGTTCCTCAGTCTGTATCTAAGGATTAGCATGCTTTTGGAAAAGGAACTGATTGATGATACTAACAACAGTTTTCTTTGATCAGTGGAGTGTTTGTGTCCCAGAGTAACTGCCAACACGGGGGGTGAGGAAATTGGGGATACCAGTTTGGTTCCAATGTGGAGCACGTGTGATCTGAGAACGTCCTGTTAACAAAGACAGTTCACCACCTCCACTGATCCAGAACACAGTATCTCTTGCCAATTACTTTAATAAGTTCCTGAGTGATTTTTCCTACTTCTACCCTTGTTTTCTAATGACCAAGAATGATCTCCAAAATCTCTATATATAAACCATAAATAGCAATGTATAAGACTGTGTATATGCTATTTTTAAATATGTATGTGTGTATAAATATTTCTTACATACTATATAATATGTAAATGTATAATATATTTATGTCTGTGTACATATTAGAGTGTATCATATATATTACTTTTCAGTCTTTTTCCTGGCTGTTGGTTAAGTTTCAGCTCAACGTATTGACTGATTATTTTTTCCTTTGCAGTGCCCACTGTTGATGTCTTTCAGATTTCTACAAAAGAGCGATTTGGATTGGGACATCAGCTGAAAAAGTAAGTTTCCCAAGAATAAAAAAATAAATTTCTTTGAAAGAGAGCTGAGTTCTCATTTTGCTCACTCCCCTCCCCCTCTTCTTATTAAATAAGAGCTCTTTGAAGTGAGCACCTCAGGAGAGGAACTCATCCGATGCCAAGAGCTGCATCAATAATTTAGCTGGCAGAGCTCACCTCTCGAAGCAGCCACAGTCCTTCTGTTTGCCCGCCCGGGTCCACTCTCCTCCCTCCAACACCTGCCCTCACCTGTGGAGGTTGATCTGTGTGGGTGCAGGTTCTCATGTGTTGCTGTGTCTCGAATGTGACCAACAGAGGAGGAAGCAGTATAAAAAAGGAGTATTTATTGCCTTTGGTTTCCACTCTAAGAGGTTACCTTGAGTTGACTAGCCCTTCAAGTGAAGCTTTCTTCTCTGCTCTAGGCCACAGCCTATCCATGACTCTCTTACTGGGTTCCGTTACACGTTCCCTCTGCCTGTTCCTTGGGGCCTAGAGGTGGTAACAGTTGGCAGCCACTGCCTTGTGCTTGGCTCCTATACTTACACTCTTGAAATGATCATTCTTTTTTTTTTTTTTATATGACAGAGAGAGACACAGCGAGAGAGGGAACACAAGCAGGGGGAGTGGAGGAGGGAGAAGCAGGCTTCCTGCCGAGCAGGGAGCCCGATGCGGGGCTCGATCCCAGGACCCTAGGATCATGACCTAAGCCGAAGGCAGATGCTTAACCATCTGAGCCACCCAGGCGCCCCTGATCATTCCTTTTTTAAATAAACCCTTTATTTCCTCTTCGGACCTTGACTAATGCAATGAATGAATTTATATTTTATGAACATAAAATTATCCCAGTCAAAATGACTTTTAAAACATGATAGCATATAGTCAAAATATAAATTTAATAAATCCTATGCTATATATCAGCTATAAGAATTTGTATTACTGGGACGCCTGGGTGGCTCAGTCGGTTAAGCATCTGCCTTCGGCTCAGGTCGTGATACCGGGGTCCTGGGATTGAGTTCCGCATAAAGCTCCCTGCTCAGTGGGGAGCCTGCTTCTCCCTCTGCCTCTGCCCCCCCCCCACTTGTGCTCGCTCTCTCTGTCTCACAAATAAATAAATAAAATCTTAAAAAAAAAAAGAATTTGTATTACTGGAGAATTTCCGAAGGATTATTTATTCTTCTGAATATGCAAATTTTACTTCAACTTAAATTTACCATTAGATTATTATATATTTAAACACGTGGTTTGCATCCTCAACGATGATTCAGTTCATGTGTTCACCTGTATTTTAATGAATTTTAATTGGGCATCAGACATCAGCCTTTATTGAGCAATGTTCTAAGAGAAAGTACTTTGAAACTTTTTATTTCATTTACTAAATAGAGATTTATTGTGGTCATTTTACTTGAGATTGTGGATGTAAGAGGAAGCTTGTGTGTGTGTTATCAAGGGTTGTACATATTATGGAGCTCTAGAATTGTCTTAAAGTTTTTATGACTTGACATTGCTCAGATATGAGTTATGTGTGGATCACATTTGAAAGGAAATTAAGATAAAGGGAGTATTCTTGCAAATTCCCAATGTTGCGTTTAAATGTGAACATATAAAAATTAGATAATAAACCCTTAGTGTTTCAAATTGCACATCTCTAAAACTAAATTCAATTTACAACATATGTTTAGCACATTATATAATGCAGTGTGGTTTCCTTATAAGCACTTAAAGGAGCAATTTTCTCATTTTTCTGTACTAGGATTAGGTGTGCTTTTCCATTGGAATTGGTTTTTTTGTGTGTGTGTGTTGTTTTGTTTTTTAAATATTTTATTTATTTATTTGAGAGAGAGAGGGAGAGAGAGAGAGCCTGAGCAGAGTGAGGGGCAGAGAGAGAAGCAGACTCCCCGCTGAGGCGGGAGCCCAACCTGGGGCTTAATCCTGGGACCCAGGGATCATGACCTGAGCCAAAAGCAGATGCTTAACTGACTGAGCCACCCAGGTGCCAATGTTTTTTTTTTTTTTTTTTTTTTTTTATGTTATGTTAATCACCATACATTACATCATTAGTTTTTGATGTAGTGTTCCATAATTCATTGTTTGCATATAACACCCAGTGCTCCATTCAATACATGCCCTCCTTAATACCCATCACCAGGCTAACCCATTCCCCCACCCCCTCCAATCTAGAACCCTCAGTTTGTTTCTCAGAGTCCATAGTCTCTAATGGTTCGTCTCCCCCTCCGATTCCACCCCTTCATTTTTCCCTTCCTACTATCTTCTTCTTTTTTTTTTTAACATATAATGTATTATTTGTTTCAGAGGTACAGGTCTATGATTCATCAGTCTTACATAATTCACAGCGCTCACCATAGCACATACCCTCCCTAATGTCCATCACCCAGCCACCCCATCCCACCCACCCCCCACCACTCCACCAACCCTCAGTTTGTTTCCTGAGATTAAGAATTCCTCATATCAATGAGGTCATATGATACATGTCTTTCTCTGATTGACTTATTTCACTCAGCGTAATACCCTCTAGTTTAATTGGATTTTGTTTTCTGTGTTGAGCTAATGTCTTACAGGTCTTGGAGCTAAGCATGGAGCCTGCCTCTATGTTATGCCATCCAAGTTGATTACCACCATACCTTGGCACATCTTTTATTTTTTTCCCCCTCCTGTGATGTTTTCTCCCCTCACACAATTTTCCTTGATTTTAAATTTTTTTTCTAATTTAATAACTTGATTTTTTTAAGAGCAGTTTAAGGTTCACAGCAAAACAGAACAAGATACAGAGATTTTCCATATACTTCCTGTCCCCACATATGCGTAGGCTTCCTGTTATCAACATCTCCTACCAGAATGGTACATTTGTTAGAATTGATGAATGTACATTGACACCTATCATCCAAAGCCCATAGTTTTTACTTTAGGTACTTTTGTTAGCCACTTAACCCGTTTTTAAAAAAGTGAAGTGAAGTTGATCCAAAGGAGGGAAGAATTATAAAAACAGAGACATCTTGGAATATATGACTTTCTGCCTTTTAATTAAAGATGTCTGAGTTACATTGTTTGGGCTCAGAAAAAGAAATGATGTGTATAATTCCAACTCTGAGAAATTAAGGAAAGCTGTGTTCTGTAGTCATTATTTAATCACTTTGTAGAATATGTCACATTTTATTAATATTTCCATCTAAATGTTTAACATTTTAAAAAGGTTAATTACTTCTATGGATAAATTTTAGTTCTGTGGACAGTTTAGTATATGGGCTAGAACTTTTTCGTAACAATTCCTATTAATTTTTAATCTAATTTACTTTTCCTTAATTATAAATAACTGGGTTTGCATGTGATCCTCTCTAGTCTAAAATAACATGATTTCCAAAAATCTGATCTCATCCTCACAATAAGTCATAAGAGGAAACTGAAATATAAAGAGGTTATTTTCCAGAAACAGATAGTAAGTTAGGAAGGCAGACTGAAAATCTAGGCCTTTTGTTATTATTGCTCTGGTTTGTTTTCAGCAAATAAACACTCATTAAACTTTGTCTGTGATTCTTTATCTGGTGTGTTCCTGGCAGCTAGACGGGCTTAATAATCTTTATCTGGTGTGTTCCTGGCAACTAGACGGGCTTAATAACGATTACAGGCGCAAATGCATACGCAGTGCTTATTGTATGTGAAGCACTGTTCTAAGTGCTTTACCTACATTAGCTCACTTGATCTTGGCCACAATGCTATCCAGCATGTACCATTACTATCCACATTTCCTGGATGATGAAACCGAGACCCAGAGAGATTAGGCAAGGTGCTAAGGTCACAGTGAGGAAGTAATAGAGCCAGAATCTGACCCCAGATCAATACTTTTGACCCATCCACCAATCTGCTTCTCATATAATTGTAGGTATCCTTTTGTTTTAGGTAAGACTTGGGATATGTTTTTGACACTGAATGAATATTGGGAGAACATGAAGGCATTAAAAGAGCCTGAAAGAAAAAATAAATACTGACCCAAAACAGTAGTGGGTCAACAGTGTAGTGATCAGCCTCATATAGAGTATCTATCATTCCAAAGCTAAACATGGCACAGACCATGGAAATACTTTTTTTTTTTAATTTTTTTTTTTTAGGATTTTATTTATTTGCGAGAGAGACAATGGGAGACAGAGAGCATGAGAGGGAGGAGGGTCAGAGGGAGAAGCAGACCCCCTGCCGAGCAGGGAGCCCGATGCGGGACTCGATCCCGGGACTCCAGGATCATGACCTGAGCCGAAGGCAGTCGCTTAACCAACTGAGCCACCCAGGCGCCCCCATGGAAATACTCTTAAACTATATATGACTTGATGCTGAATTTGCATTGATCAACCTTAAGTTGTTTTTAAAAGGAAAAAAAGCCTCGTAAATCTCCAGTTTTGCCTTAAATACATACAAACATAAAATTAGATATAAATGCTTCATCTGTTGAGTTTGCATTTATAAAACAAAATTCAATTTATAACTGCAGTGTGAAACACTCAAATTTTAATTGTAAAATTAGTACATTAATTTGATTTGATGCATGATGCTGTTTTGCTGAAGCTGTTAGACCACCGCAGGTTAAATATAGTGCTGGCTCCTTGAGTGCATATTCCTTTTGAAATCAGCATGAGGAAAATCATAGCGTTGCCCACATATACTCCCTTTTCTCTGTTTGAACTACCTTGGGACCTTTGTTGATGCAGCTGCGTTGTGTAATAGACCTTTGAAGTCTTTTTTCAACTAATGGCAGTTGTACCAGCATAATAGTAAAACACAAACACCGGTGTGAGCACTAAAATCTCTTGGTGGCTCTCCATTATCAAGAGGTGTTCGTTACACCACATGTGCTCATCTGTATATTTCACATTACGGTCGACATTAAACACAACCTTAACTTTCTTACAGGACAGTTAACTCCCACCTTTTGAATCCAAGAACATCTAGGGGTGTGGGTGCCCAAGTTTAAGAATTACTGGTTTCAGATGCTGAGGTCACACTTTGGAATGCTAATGTAGTATGAAAGTTGGAACAACTTTAGCTATTGACTTGTTTTTTTGTTGTTTTTCAATTAGTCTATCAAGAATTAGAAAAGCATTTGTTAGGTTTCTTAGGGAATGGTGCATAGGAATGGCAATTTTTTTTTTTTTAATTTTATTTATCTATTTGACAGAGAGAAACGCAGCGAGAGAGGGAACACAAGCAGGGGGAGTGGGAGAGGGAGAAGCAGGCTTCCCGCCAAGCAGGGAGCCCAATGCGGGGCTCCATCCCGGGACCCTGGGATCATGACCCGAGCCGAAGGCAGACGCTCAACAACCGAGCCACCCAGGCGCTCCAGGAATAGCAATTTTTTATAGGAGGAAAAGAATCTGAATCTGCTTGGTACAAAGGGTGGTGTCGCTTGGGATTGCAGGTTAGGTATAGGGACAAATGAAAACCCTAATATTACTGTTCCATTTAAGTCATGCTGAAATCTTGGGTGAAAAAAAAAAATCTTCAAAAATAAAATGTTAAATAAAAAAAAAATTTCCATTGGCCTGAGTTTTAAGGTGAATTTACTGCAAATTTGGAATCCTGCATCATAGACTGCAGTTTTATCCCCTTCTTCCTCACTACCTCTGTAGCTAAAAAGGCCCCAAAATATTCCATAAATGACTGTTTCTTCTGAACTCAACTAAGCTTGCTGACTAAAGGCCAGGGGTGGTAAGTCTGAGGTTGTACTTTGTGGTGATCGATGTTAATTTGATAGAAACTGAGGATCTTGAGAAATTAATAATGGTCTCAGTGCTAAGAGTCACACCTGTTGGAGTAGCATATGTTAACATAGGTCATTCCATATTGGATAGCATAGGTGTTGCAGTTTTGCCATTTATTACCAGGCTAAATTGGGATGATTTCAGTCTTTAACCTTACTTAGCCTTATTTGTAAAATGTGTAGAGTAATAGTTACTATTCTCTGGGGGTGTTGAGAGTTAAAAGAAAAAAAGATCTGTTATATAAATTACTCTTTGGTATATTATAAATGGTAAATATTGGTACCAGTGTTTTGTGTTTTGTGGGGTGTTTTTTTTTTTTTTTTTTTGCTCCAAAAGCAATCTGTGTTAGAAATAACTGAGAAGAACACGAAAAGCAGGCAATGCTGAATTGACTTTTGAAAGAAAATCAGAATATTTTAATTTATTGTATACATAAAGTTTAACTGTAAAATTTCACATCTACTTGAGTCTCAGCCTTAACAGACCCTCTGCCATTGCCATTTGAAAGGTGGGATCTGAGAAGTTGTCACAGTCAGGGACCCTTCTCAGAAAACAATACTGTGTCCAAGTCCACAGCTGATGTTCCAGGATTCTTTGCCATGAAGCAGTGATGAGCCGTGGTCTTGACTTAGAAAATACTGAGATCAGGAGTTGCCAAATTCCTGTTTTATGATAGTAACTAAAAGCTTTTAGAGACACACAGTTTTTTTATATTTTATATATTTTTTTAAGATTTATTTATTATTTTAGAGAGAGTTTGCACGTGCATGTGTAGGCAGGGTCTCGAGAGGCAGAGGGAGAGGGAGAGAGAGAACCTCAAGCCGACTCTGTTCTCCCACGCCGGGCTCGATCTTATGACCCTGAATTCATGACCTGAGCTGAAACTACGAGTTGGTCACTTAACTGACTGAGCCACCCAGGCACCCCAAGACACACAGTTTTGTTTAAAAAACCAGTGTATTTAAAAGTGAATGGGCTAGGGGCACCTGGGTGGCTCAGTTGTTAAGCGTCTGCCTTCAGCTCAGGTCATGATCCCAGAGTCCTGGGATTGAGCCCCGCATAGGGCTCCCTACTCAGCGGGAAGCCTGCTTCTCCCTCTCCCACTCCTCCCCCTGCTTGTGTTCCTGCCCTCGCTGTCTCTCTCTCTGTCCAATAAATAAATAAAATCTAAAAAAAAAAAAAAGTGAATGGGCTGTGCAGAGAGAGAAAATTTGCTGATTTCATATTTCTCCATAGAGTCAGTTTTACATGGTTCCTTTTTACTTAACGATTTCACAGTTTCATTTTATTTTCCTTTTCATGAAGAAAACTGCATAAGCAAATCAAGTAAAAAGAAATTGACTTTACTTGTATCTTAAGTGATAAAATCATAGTTAATATCAAACATTATTTCCAAAATGTGTTTCTGTCACCAGCAAAATAATTCAGAACTTCCTTTTGGCTAAAGAACTTCGGCTAAAGTTGTTTAAAGGCTGCCCTTCTAAATATCTTTATAGCCTATTATTTATCGATTCTTTTTTTTTTTTTTAAGGTATTTATTTATTTGAGAGAGAGAGAGAGAGCAAGAGAGCATGAGCACAAGTGGTGAGGGGAAGGGGAGGACAGAGAGAGGGAGAAGCAGACTCCCCACTGAGCTGGGAGCCCGATGTGGGACTCCATCCCAGGACCCTGGGATCATGACCTGAGCTGAAGGCAGACGCTTAACCACCTGAGCCACCCAAGCGCCCCTATTTTATCACTTCTTTTGTCATTTATGCTATTAATCATATCATAGTAATTAATGAGTTATTAACCAAAGTGCAATAAAGTCATAGAAATTTTCTACATGGTGCTTTCCTACACATGGAAACATCTCGTGTGATTTTAAATTATAATCTCACCAATTACTATGCATTTATTTTCCTTTGATAAATACATTCTCTACATAATAACGGAAATCTCATATCATCTTGGAGCTGTGATGACAGACTTACTTTGGATTGACAGGATCATGCAGACATTCGTTACACAGCAGTGGAAACAGAGCAAAGAGAAATCCAGTTGCCTGCACAATAAGAAGCTGTCAGAGAAGAAGGTGAAATCTCCCCTGCATTTATTTTCTACCTTGCGCAGGTGGGTAGCAGATGACTTCTCTGTTGTCTTCAGTTCTGAGCATGTGCTGCTCCATAGTTAGGTACTTCAGAGCATTCTTTCTGTAGTCTTGGCATTCATTTATTTTCTGTGTGACTTCAAAGAACGGACCAAGTTCTATCGATTCCATCAAAAGCATAGATACCCATTTCTGCATTCAGAGTGTTCGTTTTCTTAACATGCGTTAAATGTGTTAAAATGACATTCTGTGTTTTCTAATCACATAGATTTTTCTGTACCAAAATTAGTTCTGCAAAGAGTTCTGGGACAGGAGGGGTGCAAAACCTGATAATCTGTTTTTGCTTTGCAGGAAAAATATAATTCAGTTCAGTCCATGTGATCACTGTGCCCATATTGCGGTTGCTATCTGAGCTGGATGGGCTGTATTAAAACGAGGTGGTATTTGTGGTCGAGTTGAGTTGATTGCGCCTACCAGGTGTTCTCCGCGGTGTGTCATACTCATGATTTGCCCTGTATTAATTGTTGTTCCGTTTTCAAGGTCGCCAAGTTATCCTCCCCCTGGTTGTGGTAAAAGCAAATCCAAACTGAAATCTGAGCAAGATGGAATTTCCAAAACGCATAAGCTGCTGCGGAGGACTTGTTCCAGTACGGTCAAGACCGACGACGTGTGCGCCACCAAGTCGCACAGGACCTTTGGTCGCTCCCTGTCCAGCGACCCCAGGGCTGAGCAGGCGGTGGCGGCCATTAAGTCGCACAAACTTTTGAACCGGCCCTGCCCGGCAGCTGTCAAGCAAGAGGACTGCCTCACTCTGAAGTCGCACAAACTGTTGACTCGGTCCTGTTCTGGAGACCCGCGATGCGAGCACACCACCAACCTGAAGCCTCACAAACTGTTAAGCAGATCTTACTCCAGTAATCTCAGAATGGAAGAGCTGTATGGACTAAAAAACCACAAGCTGCTCAGCAAGTCTTACTCCAGTGCTCCCAAGTCATCCAAGACGGAGCTCTTCAAGGAACCTAACGCAGAGGGCAGGAGGCTCTCTCTGACCTCAGGGCTTATCGGTATCTTAACACCGTCTTCATCGTCATCTTCCCAGCCTGCTGTGCGTAAATACTTTCATCCTGAGTTCCTAAATGTTAGCCAAGGTGCAGGAGAGGTTTTTGTAAGACCTGGTAGAGGAAAGAAGCAAGATCTTCATTTTCGTTTTTGTTTTTTAGAATTTACCCTTTGTTTCTTTTTGGATATTACTATAGCATACCAGACATTGGCAACCAGTACTGGAATGTTCATTTTGATTCTGAAAAAATAAATATAGCTATTGATTGAAGGTCTAGTCCAAATTCCTGTTGTGGTCATGAAAGCTGCTAAAAATGGAAGGAAATCAGTTGGATCCACAAATCCGATCCTTTTAAGCAAGCAGGGCATTTTAATGTTTTATCAAGTAGGTTTATCTGTTCTCTAGTTCTCATACATAAGTAGTGGAGGACAAAGTTTGTCTAATAATTAAATTCAGAGTAATGTCCTTCCTTTTATATATACATATAAGAACATTTGCCTGTGAACATCGTTAACTTGTGGAGAGAAGCAACATCTACTTCTGCTACTTTAAGCTTCACTTAAAGCTGCTTTCAGTGTCTACTTTCTAAAACTGAAATCACTTTATCCTGAAGTTTTTTGGTGGAGATAGGGCCAGAAGGTAACTGTATTCAAACTTAAGTCCTCTGCGTGGTATTTATTGGGAGTCAGTCTTACACGGAGTTTACCTTTGGAGTGATCAGCATTATAGCTGATTTCAGATAAAGAAACAGACCTATCTTATGTATATTAAATACGTAAAATAGTTGATAAAAATGTTGTTTACTTTTAGTAAATGCGTGTGTGCGCTGGGGTAAGGGTATACTTAATTCTTAGCCATATATATGGATACACCTAGTAATAGATGAAATTGAAAAAAATAAGATACATTATCAGAAAGTTGTGCTGCTCTTGTATAGCTTTATTTCTAAAATTATATTGTAAATTATACCATAAAATTATATTTGTGTTAAGAAAATGTATTTAAGTATGTTGATAATTTTAGATGGACATCCCTAAAAGCCCATTTCTTATCAAAAGTAAGCAGTAAGGACACACAGAAAATAATGTCAAAATGTTAACATAGAACGTTTTCCGTGACAGTTTCACCTAAGAAAGATAATTTCACATATTCTGTAAAAGAAAATGTCTTACAATCTTCCTGTATGGTTAAGCCTACTACAGTACAATAGTTTAGTGTTGTACCCCCTCAGTAGCTGTCTCATATATCCTTGGAGGAATAATTCTCATTGTAAAATAAGATGGAAATAGTCTAAATGAGGAGGTGGGAGCATTTGACAAAAAGTAGTAGAGAAAATGAGCTTTTGTGATCATTTAAAAATGCCAGTCATTTTTACTAGAAGACCAAATAATTAAGAATACTATTGGTTTAGCTTAGACAAGGCTTGTGGTAGTAATGGCAGAAAGTATGTTATAAAGAAATTCTAAAATCTTGATGTCATAATCAGTGATTTAATTCATATTACAGTTGACCTTAGATCACACTTGTATTCACTGTTGCAAAAAGTCAAAGGCTGTAATTCATATATTCTCTGAGTTAAAAAATTGTTTTCTTCTTTTACTTTGCCTTTTATAGCCAAATGGTGCCAAATGCATTCCAATACGAGACCGTGGCTTCCTAGTGCAGGTATGAGCCACGTCATCCGTTGCAGAAATATTTTAGCTTTTAATGGGTTTTCAAATTATTTATGAACTTGACTTAATTATTTATCTTTGTTGTTTTATTCAGACAATTGAGTTTGCTGAACAGCGGATCCCTGTATTGAATGAATACTGTGTGGTTTGTGATGAGCCACATGTCTTTCAAAATGGCCCCATGCTTAGGGTAAGTTCTCACTGGTAGAATATCAGTGTTGATATAGAATATAAAAGGGTTAAGATATAAAAATAAATAAGTAAATAACTTGATTTACGGTAAATGCTCTCTACTGAGCAAATTATTTAATACACATGGTGGTGTAATTTTGACAAAAGAATCACTATTTCTAAAGAAGTCTATGAAAGAAGAGCAGGTCGTTTCATATTAGGAAAATATTTCTTAGTGAATTTCCTATATGTGCCTATCTGTCGTCTCTCTTTCTTTCCCTCTATTTATATCTGTGTATCCATCTACATCAATATCAATAGATGTAGATGTAGGTGAATATAGAGATTCACATAGCTACAGATGTATATATGCAAGCTTGTGAGCAGTGTTTCTTCAAAACCACACAATTTAAGATGCTTATTCTAGAGAAGAAAGTGTAGAAGTTAGAAGAGATATACAAAGAATCAGAATTTTAAAGATTTCAAAAAAATGCCAGCTCACTGAAACATTTGGGGCATTATTGAGGGAGTATAGAAGTAAGAACCAATGTGTATGTGTTGCCACAAAAAATAAATTTTTCCATTTTTTTAGATGTGCAATTTGGGAGGAATGATCCAGTTTCAAGTTTTTCTGCAATTTTTAAATTGAGATAAAGTTCATATAATGTGCGATTCACTATTTTAATGTATACAATTCAATAGTTTTTAGTGTGTTCACAGTGTTGTACAACCATCACCACTGTCTAATTCCAGAACATTTCCATTATCCAAAAAGAAATCTGTAACTGTTAGCAGTCATTCCAGTCTTCTCCTTCCCTCATCCCCTGGCAGCCATTAATTTATTTTTTGTTTCTATGAATTTGCTTATTCTGGACATTTCATATAAATGGAATCATACATTATGTGGCCTTTTGTTTTTGGCTTCTCAATATAATATTTTCAAGGTTCATCCAATAGCGTGTATCAATAGTGTATTCCCTTTTTTTTTGGTGTAATAATATTACATTCATGGATATACGACATGTGTTTATCCATTCATCATTTAATGGAATTGCTGGGACATATGTTAACTCTAAGTGTTTGAGAAACTACCAAACTATTTTTGACAGTGGCTGTACCATTTTATATTCCCACCAGCAGTGTATGATGGTTCCAGTTCCATCTTCTCCAACACTTGTGATTCTCCTTTTTTTCCACCCCAGTTATAGCCATTTGAGTGTGTGTGAAGTGGTATTTCATGGTGGCTCAGATTTGCACTTCCCTAATGATTAGTGATTTTGAGCTTTTTTTCATGTGCTTATTGGCCACTTGTGCATCTTCTTTGGAGAAACATCTCTTTATATTTGTTGCCCATTTTTAATTGGATTATTTCTTTTTTGTTGTTGTTGAGTTATTAAAGTTCTTTATATATATCCTGAATACTGGATTTTTATTAGATGTGTGATTTGCAGATATTCTCTCCTATTTTGTGGGTTTTCTTTTCACATTCTTGATAGCGTCCTGTGACATACAAAAGTTTTTAATTTTAATGGAGTCCATATTTATCAATTGAACTGTTGCCTAATCCAAGGTCACAAAGATTTACACCTATATTTCCTTTTATGTGTTTTATATTTTCTGTCTTAGAATTAAGTCATTGATCCTTTTTGAGTTAATTTTTGCATATGGTGTGAGGTTGGGTTCTAAATTAATTCTTTTGTTATGTAGCTATCCAATTGCCTCGGCACTGTTTGTTGAAAAGACCTTCTTTCTCCATTGAATGATTGTGGCACCCTTGTTGAAAATCATTTGACTATAGATGTATCAGTTTATTTGGACTCTGAATTTTATTCCACTGACCTGTATGTGTATCCTTACATCTGTGCTACACTGTCTTTATTACTGTAGCTCTGCATTAAGTTTGTAAGCAAGAAGTGTGAGTCCTCCAACTTAATTTTCCTTTTATAAGATTGTTTTCACTATTTGGGGTTCCTTGCATTTCTATATGAATTCTAAAGTCAGCTTGTTCATTTCTGCAAAAAAAGGCAGCTGGAATTTTACAGGTTTGCATTGGATCTGTAGGCCAGTTTGGGAAGTATTGCTGTCTTAACAATTTTAACCCCTCCAATCCAGGGACACAGGAAATGTTTCCATTTATTTAGACCTTTAAAAATTTCTTTCTACACTATGTTGTAGTTTTCATCGTTCAGGTCTTGTACATCCTTGGATAAATTTATTTTTGAGTTAGTTTATTCTTGTCACTCTTATCAACTTTGCACTGAAGGTTATAACCAGGGCAATTAGGTAAAAAAAAAAAAAAAGGTATCCAGATCGGAAAGGAAAAACTAGAACGATCTCCATTTGCAGATGACATGAGTGCTATGTGCTAGACAGTGTACAGATAGATATTTTGCATATTGCTTCCTTATTTGATTTTCACAAAACTCTTGTGGTTTATGTATTTTCGGGCTCATGGTTCAAATAAAAGGATTAAGATCGAAAAGAGGGTAAGCAATTTGTTCAGCATCACCCAGCTAGTATGGGTAGAAGCTGTACTTTCAGCTTATTTCTGCCTGATTTCAAAACTGCATCATAAATGCTTATTGAAGGCTTCCTAAGTATAAGGCACCATGCTAGATTCTGTTGTACTTTTTAAGAGAAATTCGTCCTGTTCTTGGGAATATATGCTTGAAAAGACAAATTATAAAGCCTAGAGAGAGACAATTTTGTCAGCACTTGTTTGCATTTTAGGATTTATACTTTAAGAAACATGTAATAACCGTTTATGATCATGATCTTTTGTCAAGGTATATGATATATTTGTTTTATTTTACTTGTTTATGGAAAACATACAAAAAGTTTATCTTGCCACCAATACACTATTCTCTATCAGCGAGCTTTTTTCTCAAAGAGATACAATGTTACTCTGAAACCCAAATTAACTAAATCAGCCTTTATTTATTAAAAATTTGTGCAAGTTTGTTATTTTTATGTGATACATGGAACTGTGTAGTTATGATGAGAATAAGGAGAATCCTTTGGTCATCTCAGTTTATCCCACCAGGAGGTCCATCTTTATTTTGTTAGTGTTCGTCTGTGGATCTTGATCTATTGCTTGATCCTTGGCAATGTGATCTTCACTCCAGAAAATAGTAGTAAGGTTATTAATGGCACTTGCTTTTTGAGTGCCTTTTATGTGATCATGCGTTTCAAATCATTTTACATGGATTATGTGATTTAATCCTCTCATGATAACCCTGTGAGGTGGGTATTATTATTATTAGCCCTGCTTTACAGATGAGGAGAACAGTAATTTATTTACTATCAACATTGCTAGTAAGTGATAGAGACAAGATTCGAACCCTGGCAGAATGGCACCAAGGCCACAGTTCTTAATCATGATGCTACTCTTGACTCATGTACTTGAACTGACTACTTTTACATCCTGGAAATTTACTGCATGTGTTGTGGTCCTTGTGGTTCAGTTACTGGCAGTTCATTCCCATAGTAAGTGATAGAAATATCCTGTTTGCTATCAGTATTCTCTGTGCCTTGATTCAATTTTTGTTTTACTTTAAGTAACTGTTTTATTCTGCACCAGTGAAGCTGGTGGTCTCTTTCTAGAAGTGGAAGCGCTTATGTAAATAACGATGTTTTCTAAAAAAGTATATAGCTGGTTATCCGCTGGTTTTATTTTGCTGGGATTCAGACTGATACCCAAGGAAATCAGAAAACCTACTTTGGTTTCTTAAATAGTAAGGTAAATGACAGCTGAAATCAAATCAGGAAATGGAAGTCAAAGGAAGAGAAGTAAACACAAATCAGGAAATGGAAGTCAAAGGAAGAGAAGTAAACAGAAAAAACTGCCTTTTGATGGTCTTAAACAGATATTTAACCTAAATCCGGCATACTCGTTTTTTTCTGTATCTCTCACATTTATATTGCAAAAAGTTTACTGTAATTTTAATAGAAATGTATAAAATTATTACACATAAAATTTCTTCTGGAGTATTAATCACTATACCGACTCATTGACCATTTATTCCGCTCAGATGACACATTACAACTGTAATAACTCCTAGAGATGTGAAGAGGAGAAGTCATATCCCAGTGGGTGATTAAATAGGTCAGATAAAACTCGGGGTCCCATAGAACTCTCTGCCTAATGTTCATTACATTTGTTAGATCTCTCTCTTTCAAAATTCAAACTGTATCTTATTTTTTCCTCTTTTCTCTAAGCATGATTATTTACTGAATGATGTAAGTCGCCCTTTACTACCATTTTCCAGAAGTCCTAACATTTTGGTCACTACTTGTACTGTACTGTCACTTAGAGGTCAGGGTAAGCATGTCATACTTTCTGCACCACCAGTAACTACCCTGCTTCCTGATTTAGAAATACCACAATGACCAACTTATCTCTTTGTTCACAAAGGTTATAAATGTCACTCCCAGGCATGAGGCCTGACAGGTAATACTTTGAAAATGCACAAAACTCACATTAACATCACAAGGATTGTTATTAGAGTCCTGGATTTCCTGTGTGGCAGTGCAGTTTGGATCATGATCAGAGAACCAAACCCAAGCCCAATCAGTAGTTCTCTACATCTTGCAGTCAACTAGAGTATTAATGCAGCAAACTGTTGATGCTTTAAAATGTTGATTTTGTCTTCATCCAGTATTTTTGGAAAACACAAAAATAAGGATTTATTGCCAGACTCACCACTGTTTTCTCAGCCTCTTCCTTCCCAGTGTCCTTGTCTTTTTGTTATACTCACACTGAACGCCATGATCAATGCAACTTTGTCTTCTTCTTTGAACCTGCACAAGCGCTGCTGAATTGGGTTGGAGAAAACCACAGTGGTTGTAAGGATTGGGGTCTCTGTGTTTAGAAGTTTATCATTGGTACTTGGCAATCATTCTGTATGTCCCTGGTTAGTAGAATTTCCCATTTCCCAGATCAACATATGATATGAAAATTATGATCTCATTTTCTTCTCCTGTCATGTGAAAATATTCCAGATTGCTTGCTATGAATGCACTGATGAGGCTTGAGATTTTTGTATCATTGTTCGAGAATAATGCCCAGTCCTACTGAAGCAAAATCAGCTGAGAAACCTGAGCTGTGGACCTTAGATAAATGTTTGTAACTAAGTTCTTATTTTCAGAGTGTAATTAATGACACCCAGTTATAATTTGGTCATAAGTTTAAGGCATTCCCATGAAAATTATTGAGAAACTGAACATGTAGGTAAACCCTGATATGTCGCATTTTACTTCCTAAGAGTAAAACAGGTAGGTCTTCTTGTATTTAGGTCTGACTTTAATATTTGAAGAATGGATGGAAAAGCACATCCTGTTCCCTCCTCAACTCCTCCTCGCATCCCCCACCTCATGCCACAGAAATAAGATTTCAATTTTTGAAATACAGGCTAAATAGTAATTATACCAAACACTTTAGTTCAGAAATATGATTTTTTTCACATCCAAAATGAGTAGAAAGAAATTGGTTTTAAGGCTCAAACAACAACTTTAGTTGTATGAGATAATAGGGAACACTGTGTTGAAACTTAAACAGGCATGAGCCTATCTTTACTATAAATCTGTCTTGATCTCTGTGGGATTCCTGTCTTTCTTGATGGACAGTGAACTCCCCCCCGCCCCATCCCTGCCCTGAATGTGTCTCTCTTCCAAACCATGAAAAGAACAGGAAGCATTGACTATAAAATCAGAAATACAAAGAGCTAAAGGCTTATAGGTTTTGAATTTCTGGTAGCTATTCTTAATTATTCTCATATGTTGAAAACATAGTTTTTTAATTATGAATTTTATTTACATTGCTCATTTCTCTTTTAGCAAGAACAATTTTAACAATAAATTAAGGGTTTCAATAAACTATGGATATGAAAATAAAACTATGATTTCATAATAAGCTTTAATGAAAATTTTTATTAAACACTTATTTTTGTATACACATTGGGTTAAAACAAGTAGAAGGTATAGCTTATCCAAGTTACCTAATATTGTTAATATTTAAACAGCTCAGGGAGATTTTCTAAACCTTATCTTACTTGGTTCTCTTTCTTGGTCTTCTTATTAACCTGGTTCGCTAGATGTGATTTTTTTATCCCTGTTTTACAGACAGGAAAACTGAACTGTGCGCATCTGCCCCCATTGGAACAATCACCATTTTTTATCTGTTCTATATATTGGGCTTACATGAAAAATTTTGTTTGAACGGAAAGAGCATGGCAGAAAAGGTTTGAAAACCTCTCACCTACACCATGCTATATATAAGTACATAGCTAGATTCTCTTGAGTTTTACCATTTCTGTTTTTAGTAGGAAGTAATTTAAATTCATTGAAGACACAAAGTTTCTAAAATGCAGTTAGTTTCTAAAATATTCTTTAGGGCTTCACCATTTTTGAAATACGTTTTCATTGCACACATTTAAATGGTTTTGATTCAACTAAAATTTAAAATGTATTTGTCTTAGCTTTAAAACTTCTAAAATAAATCTTAGGGACATATAAAGTTATCCTTGTGTTCAAATGGTGCATAATGAATATATTGCAAAAAAATTATGTATGTAGAATGGCAAGAGGGACTTGTCATGGTTTTACAGTTCAAATTACAGGAACTAATTGCTTGAGGACAATACAATAACATTAAGAATTGGTAATATTTTACAAATTAAGACTTATTGATTGTAAACTAAAAAATGAATTCATAAATGATGTACACATTTGGTTATATTTAGGCATATATGCTTTGTATTAAATTATGTGTAGTAAGACACATCATTACATTTATCCAGTAATAGCTATTAAATGACTATGTTCTCTTTTTTTAATACTTAAAAAAATTGGGGTATATGTTATTATTCACTCATTCATTCATTTATTTAAATAATCTCCACACTCAATGTGGGGCTTGAACTCACAACCTCAAGATCAAGAGTTGCATGCTCTACCAACTGAGCCAGCCAGGTGACCCACCTACGTTCTATTTTTAATTGATGCTAGAGCTTTCTGTATAAATAAGTATAGTAATAGCAGAATATGCTGGGGGTGGGGGATTAGCTGAGAGTCAGCTAACATGGGAGAACACTAACCCACAATATAATTACTTATGTTTCATTAGGTAAGAATGATTAGGTTTCTCTTTTTTGAATAAGATATCCTTTCTGTGAGCAATGAGACATCTAATCTTGTTGCTTAATATGATTTGAGAACTTTGTTTTCGTGTGCTATCTTGTGTTGACATTTTCAACTTCTCAAATAAAATGTGGGTAAACATGGGAGAAGGGAGGGTCAAAAGTTTACAAAATCTAGTTTGTAAATGTTTATCTCAAAATTAAGTTGATTTACATCTCAAATACTGTCTTGAACTTTCTAGTAAAAATGAGCAGTAGATACAGAATTGTTATTTTAAAGATTCACTAGTATTTACCTAGTTTGGTGTTAATATAGCATATAAATTAATCACCATATTACTACCTCTATATTTGCTATTTAAAAAGAGGGAAGATAAAATTATAAGAATGTAATGTGTATTTCTAATTTTTTAGTGTGGTAGCGAAATTGCCCTTTTCCCCCCAAAGTTTTCTAGGGTATCTGATTTCCTTCTTCAAATAGTTGCAGTAACCGTATATTCCTATAAATCAGCCTTATACATTTCAACCAAAAAGATGAAGGAAAGAAAAGAAGTGTCCATAAAGTAATCAAGCCATAGCTTTATCTTTAGGAATGTATGTTTACTATTTAAAGTAATGGGTCAGAGACACCTGGGTGGCTCAGATGGTTAGCGTCTGCCTTCAGCTCAGGTCATGGTCTCCGGGTCCTGGGACCCACGCTGGGCTCCTGGCTCAGCGAGGAGTCTGCTTCCCCCCTCCATCTCCCCCTGCTCATGCTTTCTCTCTTTCTGTATCTCTCTGTCTCAAATGAATAAATAAAATCCTTGAAAAAAAAAAAGTAATGGGTCAGTTGGCAAGTCCATGTGATTTGGAGATTTGAATATAATCAGGTCTGGGAAGAGGATGAAATGGAAATACAGAAGAAAGCATTGAAATGTTGCTCATTTGTTAACCAAGATAAAAAAAAAAAAAAGTAGGAGGTCAGGGTGAAATTGGTAAAAATTATTTGAGACAAAATCAGGGGTGGCACATGAATACTTAAGATTGGGGACAAAGTGTGATAGAGATATGTAAGAATATTCTATTTTTTCTTCAGTCTTAGACATTTTTCCTATATTAAAATCTTAAAAATTTATCCATCCAATCTAGTGGAGTGTGAGATATTTTATTTCATTTTAATTTCCATTGTTTAAAGCAACAACTTGGTACTGTAAAAGATAGTTTCTATTGTTTTAAAACATTCCCTGGAATCTGTTTGTGAATATACATGTACATATGTACATACATACATATATATTTGGATGATCACAAAATAAGTATAATTGATTGCCAAAGTTCAAATGAAAAAATAAAATCAGTTATTACTTGTTTACACTAAATAAGCTTTATCCTATTATTCCTTTGGGATTGATGGATTTTATTCACAAAAAATGTATGGTTATTTGACGAGAGTAGTATTAAAAATAAAATACCTTCTGTGTCCCTGTTTACTTCCTCAGTGAAGGTTGTTGGGTAACTGGTACATGAATAAATTCTTAGGGCCCTTTATGATTTCCATGGTTTATCTTCTCCATGGATTCTTTTTGTATACAGGTCCACTATACACCAATATAGTGTTTGTCGCTGTGGTAAAGGTACAATAAATGATTGCTCTTATTATTTCAGACCATATCATGCTCCCAGAAATTGAACAAAAGAAACAACCAATGTCCCTGGGGAAAATTGAGGTTGAGACATACATGCACATAGATAAACACACAAAAAAATAGAATATTAAAAATAGGTTAAACCCTTAAGAAAAGAATAAGCAGAAATTGAACAGTCTGCTCTAAGTATAGCTGTCTATATATAGCAGTGTGTATATAGTTTGAGTCTGGGTGAAGGGCTTTCTCCAATTAATTTCTTCTCGTAGGTAGTTTTTCCTGATGTTTCTGAAATGTAATCAAACTGCCCTTTTAAGGTGGACAAAGGGATGTATCAGTTGATTTTTTCCTAAAATTCTCTTTGGGAAACATCAACCAGAAATGTTTGTGATCGGTCATGCTTCTGTCCACAAAGCCACCGTATGGACCTATTCTGAACATGAAGGATGGACCATAAAGGACCATACTTCCCACTGGTTAAGCACTAGACTAAGTCCTCGGAAATGAGTGAGCGTAGGAGCAGTGGCACTAACAAAATGCCTTTTGTCTGCCAGGCAGCGGCACCGTGGGTTGTATCGTGTCAGGCTTCATCAGCTACCTAATGCAACGTAACTCGGGAGATAAGATAAATCAGACAGATGACACTGTATTAGATGTGAAAGATGAGAAGTCTCCCAAAGCAATTGCAGAGTGTATATTTCAGCGCTGTTGACTTCAGGAGGTTATTGAAGTCAAAAGTCTTTGCAACAAAACCAATCTTTCAAGAGCTGGGTAGCAAGTAAGCAGAATCATGCTTATTCCTTCCAAAGAAAATTACCTAGGAAAAAGTGGAATTCTTCTTGATATATTTGTTTTACACAGCTGTTGGGTTTAACCTCATTTTTTAGTATATCACCAGCTTAGGTGTCTGCTTTTTTTAATACATATCAGGTACAAATGTGTATTAAGTAGGAGAGATGGATTTTCCATCTATTGCTAAAAATTCTAAGTGCAAGCACCTACAACTATTTGAAATGAATTTCTTGTATTAGTGACTCCATATCACTAGATGATTATTTTCCTGAATTGTTACCCAAATTTAGAAATTTAACTTTTGTTAAATAGGGTCCTATGATTCCTTTCTTTTTAACATTCTGAAACTTCGCATTTTTTTTTTAGATATTTAATGGAATGTCATAAAATTAATTTAGGAATTGGGAAATGGAAAAAACTGTTGTAACTGATTGCCCTTTCTTTTGTAGCCCACTGTGTGTGAGCGAGAGCTGTGTGTGTTTGCTTTTCAAACCCTGGGAGTAATGAACGAAGCTGCTGATGAGATAGCAACTGGAGCTCAGGTAGGAGCACACAGTGCTAATTAGTCCTGATTTTGATTTGAAAAATTTATTCTGATCCACTAGTTACCATCAGTCTGCTCTTCTTTTGGACACATTTTTGATAGTTTGACATTAGATTAAAAAGCAAGCTGGCATTTGATTCTTTTTTTTTAGCTGGAAACTGAATTTTGCTATCTGTATCTAGTGAGTGTTTTGTCATTTGGCAGTTGGGCGAGGGAAGAAATTAAGCCAACTTTCTTGTGTTTAAAAAATAACTGTGATTCTGTCATGGTGAAGTTGAAATATTGAAACCCTTGCACATGCATTATGTAAAATTTATTTGTAAAGTTATAGTGCCATAAAATGGAAGCCAATTTATTTTTCAAACTTAGGTGAAAAGATAAAGGGCCGAACATATAAGGAAAAGCATCCAATTTTGCAAGAGCAGTGTTTATGACATAGGAAGAAAAATATAAAAATGAATGAAACAACTTGGAAGTAGAGAAGCATTCCATGTTTCTGGAAGGAAAAAATAAATTCTAAAGATGCCAGAATTTACTTCATGAATTCCATCAAAATTTCAATTGCTTTTTTTAAATTTATTTATGGAACCTAACTTCCTAATAAATTTATAAGAAAAAAAATCAGAGAAAACATAAAAAAAAAAGAAAAGAATGCTAATTAAGGGAGGCTAGACCGACCATATACAAAAACATATTATGCAATCCTATATTTTTAAAAAAATGCAGTCCTGGCAAAGAATAGAATGGCAGATAATCCCCCAAAGAGATCTAATTATAAATACATTTAATAGACTTCAAAGGAAGTATCATGTCACATTGTAAAATTAAAATGATTTAGTAAGTGAGGTGGGAAGAAATGACCTGCAACATGGGGGAGAAAATCAGCTTAGCCCTTTACACTGTGTGTAAAACAAATTCCTAATGGCTTAATGAAGAGTTTTGCCATACATACTTTATGTTTTTTACTTGAAAAAATAGTGAATGTTAAGAGCTAAGTATGAGAAAATTTGTTTTGCCTCAAACATAATTGTATAAAAGCACATAAAACTTGAAAAGAAAAACACGAGGACTATAACAGATTAATAGAGGAAATGAACACACGATTCACAAATATAGTTAGTAAAGAAACGTAAGAAAATATTCAGCTTTACTAAAATCAACAGGAAGCTAAATGTGAAGAGAATTACCAGTCTGTTACTTACAAAATTTGCAAAGATGGGTGGGGGAAAATGACTGTAAAACAGACATTCGTTCGGGCACCTGGGTGGCTCAGTTGGTTAAGCGACTGCCTTCGGCTCAGGTCATGGTCCCGGAGTCCTGGGATCGAGTCCCACATCGGGCTCCCGGCTCAGCGGGGAGCCTGCTTCTCCCTCTGACCCTCTCTCTCCCCTCTCATGCTGTTTCTCTCTCTCTCTCAAATAAATTAAAAAAAAAAAAAATCTAAAAAAAAAAAAACCAGACATTCGTTCAATAAGTATCGAATGTCTAGAATTAACAGGCATTACTCCAGATGAAAGTACAGCAGTTAATATAGACTAGCACAGACCTCGTGGATGTACATACATCCTGTTAACCTAATCATTTCACTGATTACCTAAATGGAGGTACATCCCCTTGAAGAAATATTAAGGAAAACAGTTATGATATGGTGAATTATAAATGAACAATAATACAAACAGTATAGCATTGATCATATGTAATGTGGAAAAAAAGATTCCATGATTAAATTTCAGAAATATGGCTTAATATCGCCCCTACAGCTAACATGCACATATTTGCATATTAAAGGCTCTCAGAATCCCTGAAACTAAGAAAATAAGTAGCCAGTACTTGGAGGATTTCTCAAATGTATCTGACCATGGTGGATCTTTTTCCTTTCCTTCCTTTTTTTTTTGAAATGTGGAAGTTTTTCTCATCAATTGGAACTAATACTGCTCAAAAAAAAAAAGATCCTAAATATATGCTGTTTATAGCTATTTGAAGTGCTCGATTCAGCAGCACATACACTAAAACATAGCTATGTAAAAATGATTAAGCTTTACACAGCTGTGTGTATGTTTGTGAATATACATACATGAATAGGTATGTGGGTATATATGTATTATATATATTTTATATATAATTTATAAAATATATATTTTATATATATTATATATATTTATATATTATATAATATATATATCTTATATATATATATAAAATTCTTCAAGTGGTAAAGTTAACATCTGTGCATTTTAGTGGATGTAAATTGTCCCTCAGACGATGTGAAAAGGGAAGGAGTTAGAGCCTGGAACTAAGAAATAATTAGAAGGAAAATGAACATCATGATAACAGTAGGCTAGATTGACAGAATATTAGGTGCTTCCCCCCCCCCCCCCCCCCCCCGCTTATTATAGATACCTCTCAAAAAATAATGGTTGTTAAAGAGAAGTTAATTTTGGATTTTATAATGATAGTTACAAAACACAATTACTCGATCATATCAATTTAGTGATTCTATCTGAAGCAGAATATTCTTTTCACTACTTTAAAGCAAGTACACAATATTCTGGTTATAATTCTAAAGATTACATGGAAACTGATTCTCTTTCTAGACAGAAAGAAACTGTATCTCAGTAATCCTGGTGCATCTGTTGACTCCTGCATTTTAAGTGGTTCTCTGAGGTTGCAAGAACCGTCCTTAAATGGACACTGCAGGAGGCTGGACTGGGATGAGATTGTCTCAGCAGCTAGGATTCCAAGCCCCCATATGCTGTTTCAACCAAAACAGCTCCGTTTTATTTATTTGTGTTGAGCTTTCATATAAGATTTTATTTATTTATTTATTTTTTATTTTTATTTTATTTTTTTTATTATTATGTTATGTTAATCACCATACATTACATCATTAGTTTTTGATGTAGTGTTCCATGATTCATTGTTTGCGTATAACACCCAGTGCTCCATGCAGTACGTGCCCTCTTTAATACTCATCACCAGGCTAACCTGTCCCCCCACCACCCTCCCCTCTGGAACCCTCAGTTTGTTTGTCTCAGAGTCCATAGTCTCTCATGGTTCGTCTCCCCCTCCGATGATTCCCCCCCTTCGTTCTTCCCTTCCTGCTATCTTCTTCTTTTTTTTTTTTTCTTTTAACATATAATGTATTATTTGTTTCAGAGGTACAGGTCTGTGATTCAACAGTCTTACACAATTCACAGCGCTCATATAAGATTTTATTTAGAAAAAAAGGGATCAGGGCGCCTGGGTGGCTCAGTTGGTTAAGCGACTACCTTTGGCTCAGGTCATGATCCTGGAGTCCCGGGATCGAGTCCCGCATCGGGCTCCCTGCTCAGCAGGGAGTCTGCTTCTCCCTCTCCCGCTCCCCCCTCTTGTGCTCTTTCTCTCTCTCAAATAAATAAATAAAAAATCTTTAAAAAAAAAAAAAAGATAAAAGGGATCAATATTGAAATGTTTGAAAGCCATTGATCTTCAATTTTAAATTCACCTATTTTCCAGAATACATTATATATCTGTAGGCCACTCCTGCACTTGCCTTTCTTACTCACCTGGACCTGAATTTTCTCATTTGCAAGTGCTCCAGGGTCTTCCTTACCTGCAGGGGAGGGTTGAGAGTCTTGCTCTACCAGATGGATTGTATATAATGGCCTTTGGAAGCATGTGATTCTATAAACCCACTGACCTTTTCTCACTCATCAAATGGCCTAATTCCCATTGTTTGAATTCTGTATTTCTCTATCCTAAGTATATTAGCCTCCAGATTGCCTCTTCAATTATATTATTCAGTGTAAGAAGAAAGATGTCTGGAACTTGCTGACTATAGCACTCATCATTATGTGCTAAGATCCCATTAAGAATCTTTCATTTTGGGGCACCTGGGTGACTCAGTCAGTTAAGCATCAGACTCTTGATCTCAGCTTAGGTCTTGATCTCAGGGTCGTGAGTTCAAGCCCCTTGTTGGGCTCCGTTCTGGGCGTGGAGCCTACTTAAAAAAAGGGGGGGAGGGCACCGGAGTGGCTCAGTCGTTAAGCATCTATCTGCCTTTGGCTCAGGTCATGATCCCAGAGTTCTGGGATCGAGCCCCACATTGGTCCCACTGCTCAGAGGGAAGCCTGCTTCTCCCTCTCCCACTCCCTCCCCCTGCTTGTGTTCCCGCTCTCACTGTCTCTCTCTCAGTCAAATAAATAAATAAAATCTTAAAAAAAAAAAAAAAGAATCATTTAAAATGCTGGGAGTGGGGAAATACATGATTTGGGGTAAAAAAAAAAAAAAACATAGTCGTTCATTATGTTTTATTTTTTTTAAGTAGACATTTTACTCCATGGAAAAATTAACGTGCAAATGAATACAAATCCAAACAGTGTTATACAGACCTTTTCTTGTTCAAAAATTCTGCCTGCTAACTTCTGTAACAGATAAGTCATAAAATTACAGTGGCTTAAGATGATACACATTTTTACTTCTTGCTCCCACAACCGTCCAGTTAGAATGTTTGTTGGGCAGCTTTCTGTGTGATGATTGAGTTAACTGGACCCATTCCATTGTGTGGCTCTGCTGTCTTAGGTACATGGCATACAGCAGAGGCAGAGATAAAAGCGAAGAAGGTGCACCTGTTTATTCATCAACTCCACCCTTTTCCACCGCCGATCCAATTCCATTGGTTAAAACTAATCACGAAGCCTTACGTAGACAAAAGGGGTGGAAATGTCGCACGCAGAGCAGCTGCCTCCCGTCAATAGCTCTCTACCTGGGAAGCAAGAAGTAGGAGGCTTTGGTGGACAGCATGAGATTTTGCTGTGGTAGTTAACGCTGTTTCTTTTAAGTTGGCTTAGAACATCTATTTAGCAGAAATATTCTAATTGAATTCTCTACCCCCATGTCTATTATTTCATTATAGTTTACTTGACTCCAATGATGAAATTATTGGCAGAAGAACGCATATAATTTTTGGTAGTTTTGATTGTTTTGATGCTTCTGGCGCAAGGTGTTTAATAAATATTTGATTGAAAGGGATACATTGTTCAGGTTATTACTATTGTATCTATTTGTATCTTTATTCTTGTGATAAAAAACACGTAACATAAAATTTACTATCTTAACCCTTTTTTAAGCATACAGTTCAGTAGTGTTTACAATATTCAACTTGTCATGAAACAGATTTCCATAACTTTTTCATCTTGCAGAACTGAAACTCTATACCCATTAAACAACTCCCCTTATGTAGCCCCCTTCCTCCAGCCCCGGTAATCACCATTCTACTTTCTGTTTCTATGAATTTGACTACTTTAAATACCTCTTGGGGGACTCTTACAGTATTTGTCTTTTTGTGGTTTGTTTTATACCGGTTTATTTCACTTAGCATAATGTCCTCAAGGTTTATCGATGCGATGTTGTAGCATGTGATGGAATTTTCCTTTCTTAGGCTGAATAATTTTTCAAAATTTTCAAAATGTAAAAATACCACATCTTTATCCATTCAACTGTCAATGGACATTTTGGTTGCCTCCATCTCTTGGCTCTTGTGAATAATGCTGCTGTAAACATGGGTATGCAAATAGGTCTTTAAGACCCTTCTTTGAATTATTGTGGATATATATCCAGAAGTGGGATTGTCACTTCCAGCAGGATCATATGGAAGTTCTATTATTAACTTCTTGAGGGGCTTCCATAGTAGTGTTTTCTGTAGCAGATGCACAAATTTATAATTCCATCAGCAGTGCACAGAGGCTCCAGTTTCTTCATGTGCTCAACACTTGTTATTTTCTGGTTTTGGTTTTTATTTTTTGATAGTAGCAGTCCTAATGGTTGTGAGGTGATATCTCATTATGGTTTTGATTTGCATTTCTCTGATGATTAATAATGTTGAGCATCTTTTCATGTGCTGTTGGCCATCTGTATGTCTTCTTTAATGAATTGCTTATCTGGGTTTTTTGCCCATTTTTAAATCAAATTATTTGATTTCTTCTTGTTGAGTTGTAGGAATTCTTTATATATTCTGGATATTAACCCGCTTTCAGATACCTGATTCGCAAATATTTTCTCCCATCCCATACCATTTCACTCTGTTGATTGTGTCCTTTGATGTACCAAAGTTTTTAAGTTTGATGTAGTCCCATTTGTCTATTTTTGTTTTTATTGTTTGTGCTTTGGTGTCAAGCCAAGAAATCATTGCCAAGTCCAATGTCATGAAGTTTTTCCCTCATGTTTTCTTGTGGGAATTTTATAGTTTAAGGTCTTATGTTTAGGTCTTTATTCCATTTTGAGTTAATTTTTGTGTATGGTGTAAGATAAAAGTCCAGCTTCATTTTTTTTTTCATATGGATATCCAGTTTTCCCACCGTCATTCATAAAAAAACTATTCTTTTCCACTGAGTGGTTTTAGTACCCTTATCAAAGATCATTTGACCCTTTATTAAAGCAAAGGGCATGAACTTTTCTAACACTTCATTTGCATACTGTGACTTTTAATTCTTAAAAATTTTTATAAGATAGTACCAATTCCCTCCCCACTGCCAGAGTTCCAGAAAAGGCTGTTTTATTTTACTGATTATTCTTTTTCAGGAGTTTTTATTTGGATTTTTCTTTTATTGAGAGACCAGAAAATGCCAAAAACAATTTGTGTCTAGGTTAAAGTGCATCTGTCTGGGGTAGAAGGAGTGTAAGTGTGCGTGCAGAAGACAAAAAGGATTTTATTATGTCTTTATTATATATATTGCTTGGAAACCACACACACACACACACACATAAAGGGTGTAGTGTGTTGGAAACATAGTAGCTCTTTCAGTTCTACTGTTTTCTGAGTGAGTCTTGTGGGGTGTATGTCTGTGTACTTTAGGAAGGGTTTCTTATAGATCATATGCCCAATGGCTTGAGTGTTGCTGATTATTTTAGGTCACTGGAAGTTCTGGATGCTGTGATTGGGTGGATGTGTTTTGTGAGTGTACACACAACATAGTGAGCACATGGTCATTAGGTCACAGTGCCCCTCCCATGAACCACAAGAATCAAAAATTGTTTTACTCTTACTCTACATTTTTTAAATGCCTGTCTAAAAGCTTTCTAGAAATATTTTTCTCTGTAAAGATTAAGTCCACTGCTTTCCTTATGATGTCCCCTATCTTCACACTGTCGATGTGTCTGTTTGGGCGCCCTCTCTCCATTTAGACAGTGTCCGTTTTCTCGATTGACTTGCCAGAAGCATATTGTTTTGGGAACTGGAGAAGGGGGGCTTTGCTCCTAACCGTTAAATGACACTGCCTCTTAGTAAATTGTTAAGAGGTCACAGAAGAACATAGGAATAAAGCCATCATATTTAGCATACCAAAGGTCATGAATGGCCTGAGGCAGAGAGTAGGAAGAAGTAAGATGATGTCAGGAGCTTTACTGTTCTTGGAACACGTCAGACTCATCTCCTGAATTTGCAGTTCCATCACCTGGAATAGTTTCTCCCAGAGCTCTATCTCGCTCTCTGTCTTCACTCTGGTCTCTGTTGAAGTACCACCACCTTCCTAGCCACTCTGAAACAGCATTCCCTATTGCCTTAGTCTCTAACACCTGCTTAAACTTTACAGCATTCAACACTACCAGAAATGTATCTGAGCATATATTTAACTGATTATTTGGTTATGCATCTTCTCCATTAGAATGTAAATTCCATGAAAGAGAGGACCTGTCTTTCTTGTGCATGTCTGCCATGGAACCTAGAGCAATGTGAGAGCATAGTAGAGAGTTCATGACAAAGAGATACTAGGACGTTATCGGAAGCAACACATGTCAGTCATTTGAAGTTAATGGTCAGGTTTGGTCAACTGTGGTCTGAAGCCGCAAAGTTGGTAGCAGTTTTGAGATTTTCCTACTTAACTTCCGCAACCACGAGCGGGAGGAGCAATGGCAAAGCACGCGCTGGATCGCGAAGGATGCTAACTCTCTTATGTATGTGTTTCAAGGTGGTAGATCTACTAGTATCCATGTGTAGGTCTGCACTGGAATCTCCTAGAAAAGTTGTCATTTTCGAGCCATATCCTTCTGTGGTGGATCCTAACGATCCTCAGATGCTGGCCTTCAACCCCAGGGTGAGTACTTCTCCTCATACGCCCCTCCCGCCCCCTGTAACAGCAGCTGAGATTTTAGAGCTGCCAGCTTCCCTCTTTCCGTCTAACTCACTCCCTCATCAGGCCCATCTCTGACCCGTGGTGGACTCTATCCATTTAATAAATACCGTTCTTTTCCCACAAACTCTATTTACTGCCTCCTTCAGTCTTTCCCATATCCTATTATTTCCCCTGTCCTTTCATCTTTTAAAATCACTTTCAGAACTTCATCTTTATGAAACTAGACCCATTTCATCCTCTCAAATTGCAATCTTTACACATCCCATCTGCATGAAAGGCAGGTAAATAGCAGTAATAAACTAGGTAGTAATGATTGATATGATTAATTTCATTATATAGTTTTGAGAGTCTAGCGTAATATAACCTCATGGTAATTTTAAGGGTTGTGGGTAAAAGGACTGATTTTTGCTTTCTTTTGTATTTTTACTTAATCATCCCTTGCCTTTTCCCTAGTTACCTGAAGATTAGTGAAAGTTTAGTCCATATTGTCGATCAAGTGGCATTCCTTGAGAAAACAGTTTTATAAATATTTGTGGAGATGAGGCAGAATCCTTCTGAAATAGCAAAATTTTCAAATTGCATGAGAGCTAAAATTGCCTTAGTTTCTCTTACTATCCATCTTGAAATCATTTTGTAGACACAATGGCTATATAAAATGTCCTTGGAAAAGCTTTCCTTCCTTCATAAGTGGCAAGAGTACACATAGAGTATACTTAAAGGTGAATTTCAGGGGCGCCTGGGTGGCTCAGTCATTAAGCGTCTGCCCTTGGCTCAGGTGATGGTCCCAGGGTCCTGGGATCGAGCCCTGCATCGGGCTTCCTGCTCCACGGGAAGCCTGCTTCTCCCTCTCCCACTCCGCCTGCTTGTGTTCCCTCTCTCGCTATGTCTCTCTGTCAAATAAATAAAATCTTAAAAAAAAAAAAGATGAATTATCAGTTAAGTGTGTGGTGTCATTGATATACTCACTAGTCATACTCTTTTGGTAACAATCTTTCAATCAAAAGAAAATAAAAGCAAAATGATATTATAAGACAAAGTGGATTTTTGTATTTTAGAAGGATTCTGTTCTTACTTTATTCATCATGGCTTAATCTTTTTGGTGACACAAAGAATCAAGAGCACAATATCTTTTTTATATTTATAGTTCTCCCCCTATAGACTAAACATGATTTTATGTACTTATATTAGGATTGGCATTGTTTTCTTTTTTCTTCCCTCTAACTCAGTTATATATCCTACATCCTAGAATCATCTTATTAAAGCCTTCCCTTTTATGGACACAACGCAGTCACTGCTTTCAAATCGACTCTGATGGGAAATCCATGTACAGGGAAAATATGTTTCTCCAGTAACACGTAGGCTTGCAAAGACTTATAGTGAATACCGTTTTTTTTTTTTCCATTCAAACAGAAGAAGAACTATGATCGAGTAATGAAAGCACTGGATAGCATAACTTCTATTAGAGAAATGACACAAGTAAGTGTATCATCTTGTGGTCTTGTACAGTTCAGTTTTGCTTGAGTAAAATCATATTTTAAAAATGTCTGAGAGTACTGGCTATGTAGTGAAGTGTAGATTTTTCTATTAGATGGGAATATAATTAAAATATGTCAAAAATTAAAATTGTGTTGTACTAGGATGTTTTGATTAAATTACATCAGTGTACTGGTGGACTACCACTTTGACTTTTGGAGGGTAATTAAATGATTATAATCCTAATGATTTCTCCAACAATTGGAGTGTGTGGTGGTGTGTCAGAATATCTTAAAGCAAAGGTTAAATCTGGTATCATCTTTCTAGACTGTCCATTTTAATTAATGGTAGTAATTTTAACACACTATTTTAATGTCAAAATAAAAACAAATATTCTATCAAATAGAATCTCAGAACAACTTTGGAGGACACTAGCTTCCCCGAGAGTATGAGTTTATATTTTTAGCCCTTTAGGGAGGCTTGGTGAGGTGTTTGATGAGCAAGGATTGAGGTTTATTATGAAAGTCTAACATATCACTGGGCTATAGTCCAGCTCTTCGCAAAGCACATGCTATTGGATTTTTGAGTCCTTTCCACTGCCAAAGATTTGGAGAGAGGCTTAAAACTCATCATGATAAGTAGAAATTAATAATCCATAATTGACAACAACACACATTATGGGTTTGGTTTACATATGTATGGCGGTTTTTCAAGGCTTGCACTGCCCTAGACACCCAGGAGGCTTATCCTGAGCATTACCCTGGGTCCTTTCTGTCTTTGGGGAGAGAGGATTGGATTCCTTCAGTCCTGAGGCCCGCAAAGCTTCTCTGTCGCTCCTCCCTTCACCCCTGCCATCACCCCTACTGTATTTGAAAATGTGCTCCCAGAGTACCTTTTTACATTCCCAAATTTGAGTTTTGAGTCTTTTGATAGTTACTTATTCCATGTAGTCAAATATTCATCCACTTGTTCAACAAATAATGTGTGTCAGACAATTTAAACGAAGAGATCCTTAATTCACAAGTTATATCATTTACTTAAAAACCATCATCCTTGCTCGTTGTTTTTCTATGCCCATACTCTTCTCTATTACCTGAATTCCTCTTCAAACAAATACTATTATTTGTATAAGGAAAAGAAAACAATGAAATACATTTCCACTTAGGGGGAAAAACAAACCTATTCCAATGGCTTACACAAAGTTAAGTAAATATTTTTAGTCACCAAAGACTTTGGTGATAATAGGGTATTTATCATACTATATACCCTAGACCCAGATCATTCTCGGATAAAAATAGCTACAAAATTCTGACTCTGGATCAGCCCTCTGCCAAAATTTTCTTCCGTTATTCTGGGTCATGTGTAAGCTATTTTAATAGAAGGCAGTGGAGACGATTGAGTGTCAGCCTAGGAAGTCAGAGGCGTGTGTTGTATAATTTGCTCATCAGTGATGCGGCCTGTGACCTTGGGCAAGTTGCTTAATTGCTTGACACTTAGCTTCTTCACTGTCAAGGTGGTAAATAGTAACACTGCACCCCCTTCCAGTCTGCACTCCACAGGGATGCTGCCAGGTTTTATTGCGTCAAATCCTTTACACCTCTCCAAATAAATATAACATTATACTGTCCTATTTTCTAGAAGGTACTGCCCTATAGATAGACGCAAGTTATCACAGACAGATTGCCTTTTGTTCTATGAAAAGGATAATTGTCTGGATAAATTCCATTAAATACTTTGAAAAGAAGGGCTCTTCTTATGCAAGTTTTGTCCAGTTTTCTCTGCACCTAAGTCAGTACCTTCAGATATGAGCCTGAGTAGTAGCTCTTACAAGTTTTGCTTTAATGTTTGTTAAAAGTTAAAAAGAGTCATCATCAAAAAGAGACAGCACCTGACACTTGTTAAAGGTGGTGAGAGAGATTTAATTTGAGGACTGCAGCGGGGGAGAGGGACTTGCAGTGTGAGTGAGGTCACCTCTGAGGAAGACAGAAGTGACTGAGTTTTTTAAAGGGAGAGCAGAGAGGGAACAAAAGGGGGCTACGGAGAAGTGGAAATAGGGGGCTGTGGGGAAGCAGGAAATTACAGCAGGGGGATGAGTAGAGAATTACTGGAAGGCTAGCAGTGTGGGTGGGTACAAGGTAGGTACCTTTTGTGGTTGGGCAGCGTCATGTTTTCTTGAGCAGAGACTCAGTCGGGGGCCTGGGATCACCTTTAGACATGGCCTAGTGTGTGGGAGCCAGGCTAAAACTTGATGAAGCCTCTGGAGCAAAATGTTTGGGCAAGCCCATTGGGCCACATGGAAGTTCAGAGTTCATAGCACCTTGTAGGGGGGCGGGGGGGGGGTGGACAATGAGGGTAATTGTTGCTGCGACCATGTCACGGCCACAGAGCTTCGGGTTTAACTAGATTAGACATACCTGTTCAACCTGATTTTCCTTTTGCATAAGGGAAAAAGGAATTTTTAAGAAAAATCAAGAAGTATAATGACTTTTTTTTTCAGGCACCATATCTGGAAATCAAGAAGCAGATGGATAAACAAGACCCCCTTGCTCATCCCCTACTGCAATGGTATAAAATTTTAGTTTTCCTCTTAATGAAAACAGCATCATTTTCTACTGCCTGCTTTAAGGGGGGGGAAAAAGGCCTATTTTACAAGACCTGCAGTGCTACAGTTCCGCAAGCCTATGAGGCCCGGTGATTTTACAGAGTCCTTAATGACTCTCATTTTAATTAAAACTTGTGTATCACAAGGGGAAGAAAATGCTGTCCTATGCACTGCACAGATAGATGATGTATTTGACAGCAGTTTGTCTATAGTTTAAAAAAAAATGTGATTAGCTGAATTATATGGTGAAGCCGTTTGGGTTCATTTAATTTTCTAGTTAACTGAGGACTCAGTGACAAAACTCAGTTTCAGACGTTTATTGAAAATCTTTCTAAAATGTCATAGTGTATGGTTCACTTCCTTAACAAGAACAGGATAAATTTGATGAACTCTTTGTTTGACGGCTGCAGATGATGCTCTGTTCAGAGTGAGCCTGGTGAGGGGTATAGCTTGAGTCCGGCATAGATCCTAGGAAGGCTGACTGAGAATAGAAGAGCAGGTTGAGGACCCCGTTCCTACCACACCTGCTTCAAAGCCTTTGCCCTCTGGTTTCTAACTTGCAAAATGAAAACAATAGTATCCCTACCCCCCCATACCTCTAAGGGTTTTATGCACATGTCTCTTTGAAATCACTGAAAACTTAAAAGACTATGGAATTCACCAAGATTATAAATGCAGTAATACAAATGTAAAGGTGATAAGAGATTGGTCTGAATGAGATTTAATCTAGCTATAACCAGGAAGTTTTTAAAAAATTATGGAAAGATGGGTAAAGGAGAAAGAATGATTCTGGTTACCTAACTCTCACTTAGGATTTTACAATAAACATTCAGTCTAATAAAACTTTAAAAATTAGATTTGGAAGGCTTCCTTCTTTGTATCTGTAATGCTCTGTTATTAAAATTCTGTTTGAGTAGAATAACACAAGGTTTTCATTGTAATTTTTTACATTCTCACATGAAATCATATTCACAATGAAGGTAAAAATCTCAAATATCTAGTCTCTTCCCCCCCCCACCCCCCCAGTAGTCAACCTGATTGTTAACTTTTAATTATTTGTGATCATTTCCTTCAGCTTGTTAGTCACTCTTCTTTCAAGGAGAAGAAAATTTCCCAAAATGTTTTTTTAGAGTTTTCCCTAGTTATTATTTTCTGTTGTGAAAAACATAAAAATAATTAGTTCTTTCAGATACCTGAATGTAATTTTTTTCAACCTCAGTGTCTAAATATGGTGAATAACAGTTTGTGTATATACCACTGTATATATATCAGCACAAACGTCCTCAAGTATTTTAAGAAAGAAAAAGATCTTCACAGAAACTCATTCTTAATTAGACAGTGTAGGGAAGAACCAAGGAAGCAGATGTATGAATCAGCTTTGCATCTAGGGGATCATCCTTTGAAAGTATGCTTAGAAATGTTCATTTTGCTGGTATCTGAGGTTGTAATTATTAAAAATCATTATCTCTCAGGTTTTAAGGAACTACTTCATTCTCAGATTAAAATATTATCCTTTTCTTTCCATAAGCTCTTTAAATTGTTTCAGGAACCAAAGCAAAGTGATGTAATTAAGTAAAATGCTTACTCAATTTAGTTAATGTCACAGCAAACGTAAGTTCCGATCACTTACCAACTAAGGGAAAAAAAAAAAAAAACCGTAAAATATATTTGGCATATATTTGTGACTGATGGACTATTTTAATTAATTTCAGGGTTATTTCAAGTAATAGGTCACATATTGTGAAACTGCCAGTTAACAGGGTAAGTTGTTTTTTCACATATACATACAGAAATGGGAAGCGTCCTGACTGGTTGGGAGAAGTGACCCCTGTGATTTTTAGGCATCCTCTCCAGGAAATTGAAGTAATCTCAGGTTAGGCCTAACTCTTCAGTTTGAAATTACCGTATGTACACCAGCTCCGAGTTTTCCCAAGAAAGCAAATTCAAATTCAGGCTGCTGCCCTGACCTTTTAAGTAAGTAGAAGGGTCAGTATGAAGTCATTTAGTTATTCCACAAGTGATAGCAAGAATCTGGATTTGACCAGAAGAAGGTAATGTGCTTTTTTAGCATTGTCAGTTTCTTGTCGGCACAGCCCCACTTTCCCAAAGTGGAGAAGATACTGCCTTCTCGGCTTAATACGCTTACAGAATAAAGGAAGAAGCTGATGGACTCTGATTTCAGTTCTGATCGAAAACAAAGAAGAGCAGTATCCAAACTCTCAGCTCTCCTGTCTGTGAATCTCTAAACTGCGAGATTTCCTTTATTTTGTACTCCTATATAAGTATATTCCTAAGTGAAAGGGCAGCAATTAGAAAATTTTGTCAAGCAACTAATTCAAAAGACTGTTTTAATTTCTTTCCGTCAACAAAGGGGGAACTGTATTTGAATGTAGGCAATTTACAGTTTTATAAATGTATGCAAATAAAGCGTGATGATGATAATTTTTGCAATTTTAAAATCTTGAACTAACTTTTCTTTTCTCCTTAGCCAACTCAGATATTTCCCCAGTTGAATAACGAGTGTATACTTAGGGAATTCAATAATAAAAGCCTTAAAAAGAAACATAATTAAGAAGGCAGATCTGCTTGGACATGATTACAGAATGTATTCCAAAGCTAAATATAAATGACTTTGGATTGTCTGTCTCCTATTCCTTTTCCATTAGCCTAAAAAATTACCCATCATATCAGCAACTCCATATGATTTATCATTTATGCAGGTTTTTTTTTTTTTTTTTTTTAATGAATGGTCCTGTTAATGTAAGTTAGTATGGCTTGAATCTCGATTAATTCTTAAATGAGTAAAATTTGAAATTGTCATCAGTCTGATTATATGTTAATTTTGACATGTTTTCATTTGTCATTATTTTAAATGGCAGCAACTGAAGTTTATGCACACTCCACATCAATTCCTTCTTCTCAGCAGTCCACCAGCCAAAGAATCTAATTTTAGAGCTGCTAAAAAACTCTTTGGAAGCACCTTTGCATTTCAGTGAGTATGGCTTCCTGTTGATGGGGGTATGTCTTCCCCTCGATCCTCCAGAAGTGTGTGGGGAGGAAAACATTCTTTTAGTAGTTGGCTGTTAGTCCTGAACAGTCCACTGCCTGATACTTGATTTGGAAATTCAAGACTTTCAGAGGGTACATGACTGACTATACTGTGGCCACTTTAGAATCTAGATTATTAATGTTTGGTTTTGCTTTGTCCTTCCCCTCCTCTGTGTTTTAGTGGCTCACACATTGAAAACTGGCACTCTATCCTGAGGAATGGTCTGGTTGTTGCTTCTAATACTAGACTGCAGGTAAGTTTTCTGAATGCTTTAACAAGACCATATATTCTTTAGTGTTAGAGTTCAGTAAGCAATCCTGGTGCTTTTTTATTACGTGAAAAAGGGGAAGCAAGTGGGCTTTAAAAATTACATAGGATTTCTAAAAGGCGTAAGTAATGTTCATAAAATAACTGAAGCAGAATTGACCAGTACACCATATAGGGATGAAAAGAAAAAGAAACTGAATTCCCTATGAGAAAACAGTAAAATCACTTTGAACTTCAGTAGAAGAAAATTATCATGCAGAAAGTAAAACCATACAAGCATTCTGTCTGATAATTCAACACGGATTTCTTGAGCAGTGCCCCAGTGTGGATACTTTAGGATAAGGAAAGGTAAGGCCAAGAATCAGCAAGAGGGAGATTGGACACCAAAGAGCCATCTGCTGCCTGTTTCATGGTCTCCGTGGCAGCGCTGGGAGTTAGCGGGGTATCGTGGATATAGGGCTCATCTTTATTTATGCCCGTCGCCTCCAACACCCCACTTCACTCTCATTCAGCTAATTTTCATCTGATGATGGGAAGAGGTCAGAAAATGAGATGCTCAATCCTGTCGCGTGTGCTGGATCTCACACTCCCGATGACAGTTGAGATGATACAGTTAAATGTAAATGTCCATAAACACACACTTACTGAATTAGTATTCAGTTCATACTAAATAAGGTACAGGGGCCCTAGAACATGGAAATAATGAGAGAGAATTTTAATTGTTCTGAGTAGTTTCTTAGACCAGTTGAAGAGTTTCTGCTAATGAAACTGTTAACCTAAAAGGAGATAGGAATGGGATGACAGTGTTGCATAATGAAAATCTAAATAGGCTACTTTGTTAATATACTAGCATGTGCGTCCTCATCAAAACTCTGTCGTGTATAATTCAGCCTGTTCGGTTTTCAATATTTTGGAGTCATTAACATAAAAACCTATTATAGTACTTGATAATAAGTGACTGTCTTTGTCATAGGTCGGGTGGAAAACCTTTATCAAGGATTTTTTCTCCTGCTATCACTTTTCATGTATCAACTCACTGAATGTTGAAGACAAGGATGATAATACTACTATTTTCACATTAGACTTTAGGAAAGAGCCTTACCATTTTCTAAGAGTTAATCCTCCCAACATGAGACTGATTCCTTTCTTTTGTAAAATATTAACCTTTGAAACCATTGACTGTCTACTTTCTCTCCCACCTGTTCCCCTTTTAGCTCCACGGTGCAATGTATGGGAGTGGAATCTATCTTAGTCCAATGTCAAGCATATCTTTTGGTTACTCAGGTAAGCTCGTGTTTCATTTCTAACCTCAAGTGTGTGAGGTTTTGATTTTTTTATTGTATATCAGGTGACTGAAGCTTATTTGATATGTTTGCATTTAATTCATTTGATTCATGTCAGAAGCGAAAACAAAGCTCACATGTCAGGACGAATTTATAATACTTACCCTAGTATATAAAGTGGAATATGTGGTTTTTTTCAATTTCAAAATTAATTTCCATTTTGTTCAGTAGTTTCTACATTTATCCCCTCCACAAGTAACTATTGAGAATGTAGTATTTGCAAAGCATTCCTTAGAACACTGATTATTCATCTGTAGTAATTCACTATCCTGGGATGTAACTCTGTATCATGCCAACTTCTTTCTTTGGATTATTATATATCATATAAAGACATTTTGAACAGTATGGAGAATTTAGGATTAGAAAAACACCCTCAAAATCAACCTACTTATTGACATCTTGTTTGGTGAAATTGTATGAAAAAATTATTTTGGAAAAAATTGAAAGCATGTGCTGGAGAGGAGCCTGGTAAATTCAAAATATGGAAAGAAAGGTCATGAAATTATTAGCATTCCTTATCCTCAGGTGGTGGAATATGGGGTGATTTCTTTGCACTTTTAAATTTGGGGGAATATGTTACAATGATTGGTGTGGTTTTTTTTTTTTTAGAGCAATATCTTAATGTATTTAAACATAAAGTAATTATGTTCATTTTTATAAAGAAATTGAAAAAAAGAAGGAAATTGAAACTACATAGAACTGTGTAAAGTAACAACTGAAATTTTTTTCTCCTTTCCCCCAGCCCCAACCGGTGTTCTCTGTATTTCCCTTCAGACTTGTAAAGTTTATATTCGTATACCTGCATATATAGTTGGTTTTGCTTGCATGCTCGTGTGTATGGGCAATTAATATAATTATATTACACAGGTTCAGGAGATGTCATTCTGGTGGTACCTGGTTAGTAAGTCTTCATATGCTCTATTATAGAAAAAGATATCTTGAGAGGTCTAATCACCAGGTAAATGTTAACCAGGCCCATCTAATCGCTTTGCCTGCGTTCATGCTCTTTCAGCCACAACAAGTTGTTTCTCAGGGTTCCACCCCAACCTTTTCCAGAACACATGCCCTAAGAGCACCAGGTGGACTTTGTAGGCCTTTTTTGACCTAGCCTCAGAAGTCACATGGTGGCACTTCCCACATATGCTATGGGTCAGAGCAGTCACAAGCCCCTGCATTTTTGAGGCGTGGGGAATTAGTCCCCAAAGGAAAATGTGGCAAAGTCACATTGTAGAAAAGCCTATGGCTTGAGAAATATTGTTGCAACGATCTTTGAAATACAATATGCCAAAACAACACTAAGAAAATAAACACCAGGGGTGCCTGGGTGGCTCAGATGGTTAAGCGTCTGCCTTCGGCTCAGGTCATGATCCCAGAGTCCTGGGATCGAGTCCCACATCGGGCTCCCTGCTCAGCGGGGAGTCTGCTTCTCCCTCTGCCTCTTCCCCCTGCTGTGCTCTCTCTCTCTCTCTCTCTCTGACAAATAAGTATATAAAATCTTAAAAAAAAAAAAAGAAAAGAAACACCAGGAAGAATAAGATAATATAGGAAATAGAATAATATAGTTCAAAGGAGAAAACAAATTAAAACCAGCATAAATCAGATTCTAAATCTCATTAAAGCGTAACACAATAAAAAACTAAAATAAAACCAGTTTAAGAAAATACATCCTCAGCACTGATAAGGAAAAATACCAAGTCATCAAGTACTGTGAAGTAGCTTCGTAGTTGGCTTTCAGGCTGCAAGCGAAGGGGGTGGAGAGCGGCATAGCCTCTCTGAGGATAACAGCCTTTGCCTTCTCCCAGAAGTGCGCATCTGAAACCCTTGGCCTTGTACCTCAGCCTGACCTTCTCCACCTCTGCCCCTCTGGGGGATATATTTCTGACTTTGAAAGAGTTATATCCACACCATTTGCAATTCATTCATTCTCATCAAGCCTTTATTGAAACAGCAACAACAGCAACAAAAAGATCAACATACTTCTCCATTTCTGGACAGTAGATGGGCATTTCCAAATGAAGTATAGAAAAATATCTATCTATTCTAAAACAGACATGAATCTTAGTTCTGTTTTGTCTAAAATCTGTCACAGTAAAAAGTCATGGCATTAACAGAGTAAGCTCAAACTTGTGAGGATCACAGACAAAAGAACTTGCATAAATGTTCTTTATTAGACGGTACAGTAAATTCTACACAGAATTAAATATAGATCAACAACTCATGAAGTTAAGTTTCAGCATAAAAGTATTTTTCTGACGTCGTTCATGTTTCCCGCTCCTTACCTTCTCCTTCTACTAACCAGATGGTAAGGATGAAAGTTTAAGCTCTACCAGCCTTTTAAAACCAAGTTTTAAGAATTTTCTAAATCTATCAATCAGTTTTATGCAAGAGAATTTCCTTTTTTTTTTTTTTTTTAAGATTTTATTTATTTATTTATTTGTCAGGGACAGACAGAGAGAGAGAGAGAGCACAAGCAGGGGGAGCTCCAGGCAGAGGGAGAAGCAGGCCCCCTGCCGAGCAGGGATTCCCGACGCGGGACTTGATCCCAGGACTCTGGGATCATGACCCGAGCCGAGGGCAGACGCTTAACTGACTGAGCCACCCAGGTGTCCCGCAAGAGAACTTCCTGTCCCTGTCTTCAGTACAGAGAAAACCAAGCTGGCTTGTCTACACTCTTCACACCCTCAGGACTTCCCCAAACCCACCGACTTCCCAGGGCACAGCAGCTGCTCCTCCCGGAGCCCCCTGTGGCCATCCGTGGCCCGAGGCAGTGAGGTCTGCACCTCCTGTGGAACTTTGCAGTGCCCCTGGATCGCATTTGAGGGGTACCACCCGGCTTTGTCCCTCAATTACGATTTTGCTGGTGTTTTTCAGGGATGAACAAGAAGCAGAAGGTGACAGCCAAAGATGAGCCGGCGTCCAGCAGTAAAAGCAACAGTGCATCACAGGTGTCGTAGTGACTCGAGTGGCTGATGGGATGAGGGAGCTTGGGCTTCCTTAGCCAGCAGGGCTTCAATAAGCACTCAGGCGTTTTAAGTCTGCAGAATTATTTTAAGCGGCCATTACTCACAAAGGTGTAAAACCGACCCTAAAATGTAATAATCGAAACGCCTTTATTCAGTCAATATTCAGCAAGTCTTTATTAAGCTCCTACTGTAATGTTAGAGAATCCTGGGCAGTGGGTTCTAGTGACAAATCAAAAATAGAACCAAACACATTAGAGAATTCCTTAGGGAGCCTCCATTCTATTGAGTGGCTACGGGTAAATGAAATGTATGTTTAGAGAGAAAGAACGCTAGATGGTAGAGAAAAATGGAGAAAAGTCAAGGGAAAGGGCTGTTGAGTACTGTGGGATGGAAGGTGGGACCAGAATGAGTGTAGCCTGGGGTGGCCAGGAAAGAACACTCCGTCTGAGGTTATTTTGCGGAGACCTATAGGCAGTGAATGCATGAGCCATATGGGAGAAGGAACATTCCAGGCAGAGAAAAGACCAAGCACAGATCCCTTGTTGTTTCAGTGGAAACAACCATTCTGGACAAATGAGAAATCTACTTAATGAGTAATGTGATTTTTAAAATAAGGGGGGAAAAAAAGTATAGCTGACCTAATATCTAAAAACAAAAACAAAACTACAGATTTTCTCCATGAGATTTTCTGGTAACCTCTGTAGCTTAGTTAATGGTGCTGTAAAAGTGGGTTGGTTTTAGGTAAGTTAGATGATCTGGAATAACTGATTGTAATGTTTGAAAAGATCATGCAATTTTAATTTTGTTTCCCTTGAAATGAGGATGCCAGGCTTCCAGTAAAAATAAATTTGAGTTCTAATTCTATGATGTGAGGCTGTTAAACTTTAATTGAGCGTTTTTAGTTCACTTATCTTGAGAGTGATTTAATAATAGTTATGTACAGAAATTAAATGATACAACAAATATAGCTTGACATTAAAGAATTCAAGGATATTACTGCTAGTCTAGATAGGCCTTTTTTTTTTTTTCCCCCTAATCTGGAGCTATCTTAGTGGCTATTATTTTTTAATGATGATGAATTCTTTTCTCACTTGAGCAACTGCCCTATTTTCAACTCTGATTTTTAAATTCTTTTGGAATTTAGTCACAGAAAAAAGGACAGCAGTCCCAATTCCTGCAGAGCCGTAACTTAAAATGCATAGCCTTATGTGAAGGTAAGTTGAAAGTTTTACCAACCTCATAGCATTAATTCTCTATGTTATCTGTGTTTAAGAATTTTACTATATTTCCAGAATGCTCAACATGGGTTAGTGAAAGCATTATTCCTTGTGACCTTCTCTAAGGGCACAGATGGAAAACAGGTACAATAGAGATCGTAAAGGTGAAAAACAAAGCAGAATTGGCAAGAATTCAGACAGTGCTGTATTTTATTCTTGGCAGATACCGCAGAATGGTAATTATATTTTTCTGATCAAGTATTGCAAATCTCTTTTGTGAATATGCCGCCTTCCTTTTTAAGTTGGTTTTTGAATGTATAATACCATGAAAAATGTGAAAGATGAACCAAGCACTAAGGAGAGAACCCAACAGGTCTTTCTGCTTCTACACCGAAATTATTCCTCTATTCTGAACTTGAAGTAGACAAATTGATAGGTGATTTGCAAGATCATATGCTTTTCTTTGTTCTTTCTATATAAAATCTGACCTTGACTAAAAAAGCTGGTGCTGGGAGTTCCAGTAGCCACCGTTAACTGCCTTTTAAGTCTTCAACCCTTAATAGTTAATATAGGACACGAAGTTGCTTTCTGTCTACACAGTCTCCAAGTCAGGACTATTTGCTTTTGATAATATACAAGTGATTCCCTTCCTGTTGTTACACTGATGGCGTTTAAAACATAAAATTGTCACATGACATTTTATTGTTTTTACTTACACTTTTGATAGCTTATAAGGTTAAACATTTTTCATGTGTTAGTTTGTGCATGTACTTTTTGCTTTTAGATTTCTAAGAGCAGGGATGTAGTAACTTAGAGTAAAATCGTTCTTTAATTTTATCTTCCACTTACAGTGATCACCTCACCTGACCTGCACAAACATGGAGAGATATGGGTCGTCCCAAATACTGATCATGTCTGCACACGATTCTTTTTTGTGTAAGTGTGAAGGTTCAAATTTGTATGTTACTGTCTTCTCCATGAATGAGGTAGTAGTGACTACATTATTATTTGGTCACTTTAGCTGCCAGTAGGTAACAGACAGGTAGTTTCTCATCATCTGAATGTTTCTGTTTTATTTTAATGAGCTGTAAAAAACAGAATGATATTTAAATGCTGTTAACTTAGAAGAAATGAAGAAAAACATCTGTCTCTTTAACGATCTATGTGTGCATATATATACACACATATGTATATGTATGTAGATAGACATACACATACAGATAGATGTAACATATATATACACATATGTACACGTACACATATATCTTTAGTTATTTATGGATTTAAAAAATATTATAACTAGGAACAAAGAAGACAATAATGAGAATGTCCTGTCCCTATAAGAGGTTGATGATCTGGGGCGCCTGGGGGGCTTAGTCGTTAAGCGTCTGCCTTCGGCTCAGGTCGTGATCTCAGGGTCCTGGGATTGAGCCCCTCACTGGGCTCCCTGCTCAGTGGGGAGTCTGCTTCTCCCTCTCCCTCTGCCCTCCACAACCAGCCCCCCTGAATGCACTCTCTCTCCCTCTCAAATAAAATAAAATACTAAAAAAAAAAGCTGATGATCTGCATTTCGTATAACATAGGCTGGCAGTGCAGGACATATTGATGTGGATTTTTTGACAGCTGTATCATAAGAGCTGCAAGAAAATATAATCACATTATTTTTCATATCTAAGTAAATAATGTGTGCAGTAGACCTATCTGATTTTCACCCACCCTTACTTGACTCCCAACCCTTTCCCTGCCTATTTCTTCCTCATCCATGGTCCTATCCCAGGAAGGACCTCAGGGAAGGACGGAGTATAGCTGTTTTGTACTTCGACGTAGTCTTCTAAAGAGAAGATGGGAAAAAAGCACTGGCTTGTTTTATAAGCCATGTCAAAATGACTGCCTCAAGACTGCTTCAGTATAGAGTGTTTTCTACGGCATGCTGTGCCTGCAGCACTTGATCTGTTAGCTTACTGGCAAACTGTTCACAACGTAAGTTTTACTAACTGTCAGGTTTTCTTTGGGATAGTATGAAAACTGTGACTTTCTTATGATACTGATTTATGTATTATGCATTTATGTATCTTCTGTATTTTTGATGCATATTAATACATACATATTGTGACACATATATGTATCTGTAGATTTCTTTCTTCATGGCCAGGCAGCCGTGAGTATGGTAGACAGAGCCTGCTTTGGTTAGACATCTTGTGTCCAGGCTCACCAGTTAGCCACGTTGCATGACCTCTCTGAGCTTTATCAGTAGGTACAATAAAGCATCATCGGTAGATACAGTAGCACGCTATGTCTACCTTACCAGGCAGAATCCCAACAGGAAACCTGTGGCCCATGAGAAATATCATAATTTCTATCACCCACAAGTAGATTGCTTAAAAAGGTGTGGTTTCTAGGGGCACCATGGTCTACTGTAGCAACCGGATCTAGCAGCACCAGTGGGGTTCTACATCCCCAGGGCCAAAAGGACAAGGACAAGAAACAGTTCTCAGAACCCTGTAGGAGAACCCTCACTATTTCAGCAGCTTTGAAAGGAGCTGGAGCCATCAGTTGAAGGACTTAGGGAGCCCAACGTGACCTTAATGGGCCTGGACCCAAGGGAAACCTGGACTTTACCCCCCTGCCAGTGTCCTGCTGGGCCTCCCCATCGGTCAAACCCTGCCAGAAAGTAGAGGGCAAGTGAGCTTATTGATAGAGTCCATACAGGTCAGCCTCCTGGGTCCGAATGCAAGGTAGAGAAGGATGTCACGTGGATCTGACGTTCCTAGGGAAGCTATCTGCATGCGATTTTAAGATTCTTATGAGGACAAAGTTAGCACAGTGCAGGTCTTCATTGAAAGGCACTCACTAGGAGTGCCTGGGTGGCTCAGCTGATTGGGTGTCTGCCTTTAGCTCAGGTCATGATATCAGGGTCCTGGGATTGAGCCCCACATCAGGCTCCCTGCTCAGTGGGAAATCTGCTTCTCCCTCTCCCTCCATGCTCTCATGTTCTCTCTCAAATAGAGAAATAAAAATCTTAAAAAAGGGGGGGCACTCATTAAATTTCCCCCTCTTTCTTGACCATCATGACTATTATCCATTGTTAGAAGATTGGCCTTCCAAAAGACACATCTAATCACAAAGTTATCTGATTGAGTGACCTTATGATTTAGATGGAAAAGGAACTCCAAAATCCTTTCCTTAGCCTGATGTTAATCAGTTAATTTACTCCTCTTAGTATCTTGCTAAAGTTCAAATTTATTAAGCTAAATAAACAACTTTAGGCAGTAGGCATTCTAATGTTATTTCTTTGAAATTTTACGTAAATTATATGTAAAATAAATCTGTAGGGATGTATGTGTTGTGTGTGTGTGTGTGTCTGGAGAGATGGATTTCTGTATTTATTAGAAGAAAAAAATGAGGAAAGACCATCTGAAGAAAAGAGAATAAGATTCTTCCAGTATACTTAGATACTTTCCAAATAGTGTAAAGAAAAAAAACTATTAAGATAATGATTTTCATTTCTTTATAAATATAGATGAGGTTTCATCCTTTTTCTCTGCACCCTCGGGAGAGAAGAGACTAATTAAGGAAAATTGATAAGATTCAAACACATCAGAAGGAGAATCCATTCACTAATTAATGTACATTCTATTTACAACCATCAGCTTCTTTGTAAAAGATATAATCACAGAGTTCTATGAGTGATGTGCCTCCCCAGTGAGTGGTAACATCTAGGAAAAGATAAATTGATGAGAAAGAAGTGAGTTATCACAAGTACACTGTTACCAGACAGAAAATCTTATTTTCTTGTTCTCATTTTGTTCCGATTTTTTAAATTAACATTATCTAATTGCTTATGTTAGAAGTTTGGCCTGATGACTAGGGTATAAATTACTGTGGCTTCTGGGGTGCCTGGGTGGCTCAGTTGGTTAAGCGACTGCCTTCGGCTCAGGTCATGATCCTGGAGTCCCAGGATTGAGTCCCGCATCGGGCTCTCCCTGCTCGGCGGGGGGTCTGCTTCTCCGTCTGACCCTCCCCCTTCTCATGTGCTCGCTCTCATTCTCTCTCTCTCAAATAAATAAAATCTTTAAAAAAAAAAATTACTGTGGCTTCCTTTTTTAATCTATTATTAAGTGAAACTACGAAAAATCAAAATAATTTCCATGCTAATCTGATTTCTAGAATGGTGATAATAAAACAGGTGCTTAATATCCTGACCGTACTCTTTCCAGCAAGTAAACAACAACACAGAATGAGAGAAGAATTGGGGGGATATTTTAGGGAACAGACTGCTGTATCAAAAAAAAATTTTTGAAAGTAAAATTTAAAGGAAGATATCACTTAGAAAAAAAAGAATAAGTTTGAAAACTTTTGTTGGATAATTTCAAAATGAATAAACTTAAATTTTAATGCTTCTGGCAAAACATAATAATTCAGATGTTATAAACAGATTCTAGCCAATTCTAGGGATTGTTGAGAAAATTTGGTTTCATTAGTCGCCTTGAGACACATGTAGAAATAAGGCAACAGTTTTTAAAAAGAGCAAGAAGCTGGGCTTAAGAGGAGGTGCAAAAAGCAAATGGACATATCGTGCTCTAGTCACAGTCAACAAAAATGTTTATTTCACAGTGAATGGGGAGTTTTAGAGCAAGAGAGGAAGACTTACTATTGGCTATTTTCCATGAGTAGGATTAAATAATAAAATCAAAGAGAAGGTAGTTGATAATTTGGCAAGTTAACAGAGTAGGTGTGTCTTGTGTCATGGTCTCCCCCGAGGCTACCCAGCCTCCCCACCCCCCGCTGTAGTGAAAACTGTTAGAGGTAAGAATATATGACTTCTCCTTCAACTCTCTGGGACCAAGGGAAGGTTAAGAACTGCTAGGTTTGCTATCTTGCTTATCTGATGTTACAACCTACCTGTTCAATGCTTCAGTGCTTCATTGATTTAGAGCAGGCAGGTCTGCAAAATCAATTGTTTCCATATTTTGTCTATTAGATAAATTTAAGGTATACAGCCCCTCCTATTTTTCAAGACCGACCAATAAGTTCAGAAACTTAAGAACAGGAAGGACCAAATCATACAAGTCTGCAGAAAAGAGATACGGGATATTTTCAGGTTCTTGAGTCTGGCAGATCTCAGTGCTAAATAAATTTCAGGAATTCTTATCCAAAATCTATCTTTTAAGGTTCAGCTCAAATACCACTTCATCCAGGAAGCTCCTAATCAAAAGTAATCTCTCTTCCTGGTGTTCCTGCAGCTGACACTGCAGAACTTCGATTTAAAATTTAGTTTTTTCTTGTATCGGACTTTTCCATGAGGCTGTCAAGTCTGAAAGGGCTGACTCCTACTTTTGCTTTTCATTTACTATCCTGATGCCCTGCAGCACCTCCCCTGGTACCGGATGCATGGCTGCTTATCAGTACATTTTTAATGAATGAACAAAGATGAAGCTAAAAAGGATAATATTTTGGATTATGTATAGTTTTTATTTTTGGTAAAAGTTTGAAATCTATCTAAAGAGACGGATACAAGAAAAATGTGTAAAATAAGAACTGTATAATGGCCATTCAGTGAAAAGAAAGATAATTTTCATCGTGATTTTGTAAAAACAAACAAACAAAAAACAAACCAGTCTTTGAATGGGAACATAGTGAGGAGACAGACAAGTTATTTATGAAGTTGGAAGACAAGCAATTCAGTCATGGCTCAGTGAAGTTGTGTGACATCAAGCTGATACGATCGGGAACTTTGCTTTTTCACTAGCCTATAATAAATCCAGTTTCTCTGTCTGCAACCCAGATCCATTTCCAAGATTTAAACTGCCACATCACTCTCCTGTTTAAAACTCTTTAGGAGCTGCTTGCTTCTTATAAGATAAAGTCCAATCTCCTTTACAAAGGGAGCCAACTCACTCCCCAGCCTTTTGTTCTTCCTTCAGCACCACAGCATTGGAAGGTCAAGGAGATCTAGCCCCAGCCTCATGACCCCCAGTTTTCATCACCCACAATTTCTCACCTCCAGATATTACGCTTCATGACCTCAACTGTAGGCTATGATCCCCACACTTCCATGCTTTTCCTCTTTCCTTTCTCCAGTAAATCTAGACTCTTTCTTCCTCTCTTCCCTCACACTAATTTATCTGATTCCTACTCCTGTTTTAAATTTTAGCTATGCCTTCCCTCCTCCCAGAAACTTTCCCTGACTCCGTTGTGCTAATCCTTGGTGTTATTGTGTGGTGCCATGGGCTTGTTTTTATCATTGGGTTATTCTTTCTTATATAGGGTCTTCTCCATTATTCTGCATACATTCTTGAGGTCGGGGACTGTATGGCTCATTTGTCTTTGTGTGCCTAGCACAGTGGTTGGCAGAGAAGTAGGAATGAATGAAATGCCCACACTTAACTGCTTGCTAGGTATTTTCTCTCAGAATGTCTGCTCCTACCTTGAAATCAATATGTACAAAGTGAAACCCATTATTGCTAAATTCCCGAGTCAAATTCTTGGCTTCTCCAATCTACGCAGTAATTTTACCCAAAGACACTTGGAACCCTGAGCTATAGTTTTTAATGTCTTTTTCCTTGTACACTATAGTCATCAGCCCCCATGTGTATCTTTACACAGTTTTCTCCTTTCAATACCGTTGTTTCCATGGATATTTCATTCTCTGCCCCAGAGTCCATCAAAAGATCACTAGTTTTTCTCCAGGCTTCTAATTTCATCATTGCTCCTAATCTATCTTGTACAATACCAAATTTATTAAACATTAACATTATTACACTAGTGATAACTATTCATTGTATAGAAACTGAAATCAAAGGTAAGCAAAAAAGAAGAACGTCACCCATAATATCCCCACTTGGAATTAACTACAGTTAATCTTTGATGTATAGCCTACGTTTCTACGCATATAAATTTTTTAAGATCATACTACTTCTATCACACTAATATTCCTAAAGCAGAGTCTTGATTATATCTTGTTCATACACTCTGGTAGTTTTTAACAAATAAAGACATGACATTCCGCAACACAGAGCCCATTTTATCTTCCTTCAATGACCCATACAGACCACTGATTAAGTAAAATTATTATCCTAGGTGTTTCTTGAACACAACTTGGAATTATTTTTCCCACTACTGTGCCTTTGCTCAGTCATTCCAAATGATGGGCCTTCCTGCCCGCTCAGCCTTAGCTGATCTCCTAAGGCTCAACTACATAGTCTTTTTCCATGGGATCTTTCCTGATATCCCAGTCAGACATGATGTCTGTCTTTACTCTAAATTTTACTCGTCCTTGCTCGTCCTAAAATTGCTTGTCCTTGCTGCCCGTCTTACAGTTATTTGCATAACTCTATTATCTTCCCTAGTAAAATGCAAATTCTGTTCGCAGAAACGCTTAACACATAGTGCATGAGAACAGTGACAAAGGCCGAAAGTTTCAACGTGATGAAGAAATTGTACATGGGCGATGATGTAGACAACGCTCTTATAGCATCAGATACCTTAAGGAACTTTGGAGAAGTCCTGGATATCATTTGTTCACAGTGAATTTCTCCTCTCTATTGCTAATGAAAAACAATGCTATCATTTCTGGGTTCCAGATTCAGGGAGTCCGAAAACAAATTGACGTGTGCCATTCTTTAAGCTGCTACATCAGTTTGGAAATAGAACTTGTCAATACATTCAAAAGTTTTTATCTAGGAAATTTCCTAACATATCCAGAGAGTTCCGGACAGCTAAATTCCCTCTGTTGTTCTCTTTCCTTCTCAAAGCTTTTTAAGCAAATTGGCTTATTTTTTAATTAAAATTTTAGTAATCTTTTAATGCTCCTGGGAACTTAAGTAATTTTTGTCTCCTTTTAGATGGTTTCATTTTTTCCTTCTTCAGAAAACCCCAGTCAAGTGTATCATTTTCCCTATTGATACCATTCTTGCTCCATTTCTTTTTTTTTTTTAATTTTTAGAAGATTTTATTTATTTATTTGCCAGAGAGAGAGAGAGCACAAGCAGGGGGAGCGGCAGGCAAAGGGAGAAGCAGGCTCCTTGCTAGTAAGCAAGGAGCCCGATGTGGGACTTGATCCCAGGACCCTGAGATCATGACCTGAGCCGAAGGCAGACGCCTAACCATCCGAGCCACCCAGGCACCCCACTCCATTTCTTTTTTTTTTAATCTTGTTGCTTTCTGGACATAAATGAACTTCACTGTTAAATTAGCAGTTGTTTGTCTGTAATACTAATAAATAGCTGCAAAGTATTCTGTATGCCATATTGTAGTAAATACCCTATGCCACGAGTAATGCATATATCTAAATGCTGCCAGTTGACCCAGGCAAATGGTAGCTTGTCTTTCCTTTATTATTGTATATGCTTCATAGTTTAAGACATCTGAATGCCTGTGGCCAGTTTTATCCTTCCAACCCACAACTGTTATGCTTCCTTGTGGGCTTCATAGACAATGGAAGAATATGCATTTTTCTTAATACTTTTTTTTAATGATTCTATTTATTTATTTATTTATTTATTTATTTGACAGAGAGAGAGAGAGAGCACAAGTAGGCAGAGCAACAGGCAGAGGGTGAGGGAGAAACAGACTCCCCGCCCAGCAGGGACCCCGACGTGGGGCTCGATCCCAGGATCCTGGGATCATGACCTGAGCTGAAGGCAGCCGAATAACCAACTGAGCCACCCAGGCGCCCCAATACTTTCAATCTCCATCTCGGTCTCTCACTCTTGCTCTCTACTCTCCGTTTGCTTTTGCCCTGGGCTCTTTCTATCCTAAATTATTATTGTTTGTTTAAAGGATGTGAGTCTCATCTCTCCATTAACTACTAAGGCTTTTCAGGTGTCAATGAGCACGTAGTATTTGGGGATAGCAAACCCTTCCATTTGATGGAAATAGAGTGTTGGGGTAGTGGGACATGACTGGAGGGGAAGTTTAGGTTTGGGTTACGAAGGACCCTGGTGCACTATGCCAGTGCCATTGGATATTTGTCCTGCAAGTGAAGTGCAGGCCATTTGTATCACTCCAGCGAGAGCAGAAAACAGCCTTCTCGGAGGGACGGTGCGGCTAAGTATGGAGACCGAGAGATCAGTTACAATGTTCTTACAGTCGTCTAGGTCAGTGTTTCTCACTCCAAAAGAAAACGTTTTTGACATTGTGACTTGGGAAAAAACAATGCTTGCTTTGTGTGGTGCATTCAGTATTCTGTGTCCTATCCTATTCTAGTTTCACTGAAAAATGCTAGCCCAGACAATCTAAATTAATTTCAGAACCCGCTAATTGTACGTGTAACCTGCAACTTGAAAATCACTTATTTAGACGAATGATAATGAAGCCATAAACGGAGGTAATGGCATCAAATGGAGAGAAGATGCACCTGGCAATAATTAGGAAAACAAAAGCAAGATAACTTGGTGATTTATTGGATTTAGGCACATGGAAGAGCCAAGAATGACCGAAGTTCTCTTGTTGAGAGACTGGGTAGATGATGGTACTCCAAACTGAGATTTTGATAGAGGTAAAAAAGCAGGCTTGGGGTTAAAAAATTAAGCAATTTTGAATACACTAGATTTGTGATTTCTGTGGGGAAATTATAGTTAGAGAAGGATGTAAGGATTAGAGATATAGTTTAGGAATCAGCATGTGGGTGATGATTAAAGCAGCGGGAGAGACTGAAATAATTGAGAGTTTGCATATCATGAAAAGAGAAAACACTGAGAGTGAATTGTGGATAAAGCCAGCATTGAAATGGGAGGCCAGGGAAGAGGACGCAATGAAGGAAACAGAATTAATAATCAAAGGACCAACTAGGGAGTGAAGAGATAATATCGCTTCAGGGAAAAGAGCAGTCAACTGTATCACATACTGCAGACGTAGCAGGTAGAATCTGAATTCTTCACATAAGAGGCCATGGGTAACCGTTGTCCAGACTTTCAGTGGAGTGGTGGGGTCGGAAGAATGATTGCAGTGGGTTGAGGAAAGCATGAGCGGTTAGAATGTATTGTAGACAAACCTCAAAGGTCAGCTTTAAATTGAAAGGAATAGAGCTGGTAGTACGCAGGTACCAGTTAAGCCAAGACTGTCTTACTCAGCTTTGCGTCCAGTGTACAGAGGACACAGATGCCACAGGGTCAGAGCAAACACAAATGCGTATTAGGAAAGTGAGGAGAGATCCGCGTGGACCGGTATGCGTAACTGGCACTCTGGTTTTCTTTGTCCCTCCATCCTCTTTTTGGCAGTGTCTTTTGGCTTTCCGAAATCCAGATCCTTGAGGAACTAGCTGGATTGGCTTGGTGAATACCATTATCTCCCGCGGGATGAGCCTGCAAGCCAGGGTGCCTCCCCAGCCTTGGCTCAGCGTTATGGATGCCTTAGTTTACCCTTTGGCCCCGGGGGTAGCCAGGATGTACACAGAAACCATATAACATATTTTACTTGCTCCATAAAATGTATCTTTCATACGGTTTGCCACAAAGCTCCAAACTAGCGTTGGACATTGCTTAAAGCATTTCACTTTAACATTCTCCATTTAATTAACAGAGCACTTACAGTTTGGTCTCCTGGGAAAATCATTATAAGTAGGCCGTGTACCACATATCCCTTTCTTTTCTTCACAGTAGTGCTTCACCATTGAGTGTCATAGATAAACACATGCACGCGTGCATGTGTATGTACTTATACGGATAGAATTAACCTAGTTGATTGGCAACCGTGGGTCAGTTCTTAAAGAGTTTAAACTTGCTACAAATGGAGTTATCACTAGGTGTTTGAGCAGTGGATTATGTAAGGACCTGAGTTCTCATTGCTGTATGTCATCTATTCCATTTTCCTGTATTGTGCTATTTCAGGAGAATTTTAATGTGGTGAGGAAAAGGCAGTGGTGCGCATAAATCTTTGAGACCGCTTACACCCATGGTTATCTATTTTGAAGTAATTACCACTTCTCGAAAGCTTCTGTCTTGAAGTCATTTTTACGAAGTAAAATTAATTCATCACCTGTTCTACTTCTGAATCTTATCACGGAAGTTTAAAAATTCATTCTTGGAAAATTCTTTTTGCCCAAGTAAGTTTATTAGAGGAAATGAATAATCATCTAATACGCAATTCTTTCTTTCTAAAGGACTTAGTAATCGCTGTCCTTTAATGTTATATTTCCACTTCTATAGCTTAGCGAAACTTAGCACACTTGCATTCTTGTGTGAAGTATCAGCACAAATAAGAATATCTTCTAGAGTCAGACTACAAAGAGCCGCCAGTGATAAGGAAACAAAGGCGGCACTGATCACAACGGAATAATAATGAGAGGGCAGGCACTGAGGGAGCAGTGGCAGAAAGTGAAGTCATTTCTCAGGGTATCGCAGATCAGAAAATAAACAAATGAGTGAAGTGGGAGTGGGGTTCACAAGATTCGAACCTAAGGAACCGAAAGCTGAAGTTGGTATGTTCTTTCACGGTGGGCTTCGTAGAACAGCTGCCGTGGGAAATGCTGGGGGGGGGGTGAAAAAGTTAAGATTAAAAGGGAAAGAAGGAGGGAAGGAAGGAAAGAGGGAGGGAGGGAGGGGCAAATCAGGGCATGATGTAGGATAATCATGTGTTTAGTCATGCAGGCTTTTCTGCATTTGCGAACACATTATTAAATACAACTGAGAAATAACGTCTTCACTACTGAATCCCTTTGGCTATATTTTAGGTATCAAATGGCATTTCTGAGGGGTGCTTTTTTTTTTTTTTAGTGTTTCGTCTTTTTAAAAATGTCTTACGTTTCTTTTTTGTGTTTTAGCTATGAAGATGGTCAGGTTGGAGATGCGAATATTAACACACAAGAAGGAGGCATTCACAAAGAGATCCTTCGAGTAATTGGTAATCAAACTGCTACTGGTTAAAGGACCATCATTTAATTAACATGATCTGAAAGCCTTCCTCGGGTTCAAAGCTGGATTTTGAACTGAAGAAGATGATAAAATAATTTATTGTTATTATAAACAAAAGTAACCCTTTGAATACTGATTTTTTTCTTAGTATTTCTAAGTATCTTATTAAATACCTAGAATGGTATAAAATTGATCAATTGTAGGGTTATGGAATCTAGTAATAAAATTACAACAGCACTTAAACTGAAGTTTGGGTTGCTCACACAATAAACAGATTGAAAAAACAGTTTTGTGCTGATATTTTTATATTAAACTCTTTAATTGGAAATTTGGTATTATATACCGACATTTTAGGTTACCAAAATAGAACTGAGAACATTTTATAATGACGTCTAATCTATACAGTACTTTGCAATAAGTATGTTTGCACATTCTGGTGTGCTATTTAATTAGTGGTATGAACATTCAAATGTTTTGGGGAGGGATATTTCCTATTCTCCTGTTATTTTTTTCTTATACAAAAACAATTAGGTCTTAGATGCAGTGCTTTGCCCAAGAGTATGTAATGTATATATCTATAGATTGATGCATCAAAATGTGTGATCGTGCAATTATGTGTGTATATGCACATATATGTGCTTTGACAACAGAGATAGCACGGCTCCACGATTCTATGCTCATTTGATGAAAAGAAAATAATATTCAGTAAGCAGTAAATCTGGACATAAACCAAGACATGAGTCAAATGTACCACCATTCATTCACTGAAGATATTTAGAAACAATTTTTCTGTTTGTTTAAATAATTTCCCCTTCAGTTAGAATTCAACTCTTTTATAATGTTATCTAACAGTTATAATTTGGGGAACACAGATGCCCCAGGTGGACTAATTCTATATTCAAATGATTATATGTTTAAAAGAAGGGCCTCAGAATTTAAACAAACGGTATATATTTTTTATTTCCTACAATGGAACATTTTTAAAATTTATTTATACCACACCAGCATTTTTTGTATTTTTTCATCTAATACCTCTGCTTATTTTTTTTCGTATTGAGAAAGAAGACAAACGTTGAAGTTTCTTTTATATTAAAAGAACACAAATAAGTTTATAGAGAATAATAACACCAGCTCTTAGCATTTTCCTTTCAAGAGTCCTGTGCTCATCAAACTCATTTCTGTTTCTTTGGGTCCTAAAGTTATTCTTATTCATCATAAGTTTTGGACAGTGTTTATTTTCCTACATGATGTCTTTGGAATAAGGCCATTCATGAGAGCAGTTTAATTAGCAAGTCTACCACTCTGTTCAAACCCTGAGTCATTAGGCTCTTATCTGATTCTAATTTATTTAGAAAGAAAAAATAAATAAAAATGTTTAGTCATTTGCAAATATAATGTTATAACTTCTGTGTTTATTTCCTTTGGCATAAAAGGGGAGCACAAAGGTCATACTCATTGTTAAGGGTTGCTATCTAAGAAGTATTTGCTAATTGTTTGTTTTCTTGTATTGTAAATAATTGATATGCCACTTATTTCTGCAAAAATAGTCTTAAAGTGGATGGGATATTAATCATTGTGATAGGATCCACTTAAAACATTGATCTGTTCTGATTTGTGCCTCTGAACTCAAAAGCCAGACTGAGGGATCGTGTTGCATGGTAGGGCCAAGCTATAGTATCTTACTTAGTGTTCTGTGACCAGATACTTGAAGACTTCACATGGGACAAGAGGACGACTTGCTTTTTTTCTGTCAAGATTCCCCAAGTCTTCCAAAAACCTTTGACTGGGTTTTAAAAACAGTTTTAAGCAACAAAATTATTTTTCAAGTTAATTTTGTGGCTCGTTCGGTATATAGCATCATTGTGAAGATGTACTAGCAGGATTTAGAAATTGAGGTCTTGGGGCCCGACCTGTGTGGCCTCCAGTGCCTCCAAACATAGTTTTAAAACCACGGACCTAATCCATTAAGATCTGACTTCACAGTTGAGTGATCTGTAAGGAGTGTAGTATGAGAATCTGAACTGGAAGGGTAACTTGGAGGACTCAGGGGAGAGTATTTCAGGGAGGAAAAGCTGGCATAATGCAAACTTCTACTGCCAGTTCAAGAATAAAAGTAGATTAAACTCTTAGCGCAAGGGAAGTGGTTGATAGTTTTAATGCCTACTAAATATTACAGACAATAGACATCTTTTATGATAATAAAATCAGATGTCTCCTAATGGTAATTCATTGAATGTTATTGCAATGTAGAATGACAGATTGTAAATTTGTTTTGAAAAATTAAGTTCAGAACCTTGTAAGCAAATATTCTAAGTATTAGAGCCAGTCCTTTAATTGAACTTTTGATATTGTGGTAACTACAGCATCCTGATACTTATCTTTATTTTTAAAGAATCTAATTTCAGTATCTATCATTAGTAAATGAATATCATGCTTCCAAGATCCAAGTAGGTCTTTAAAATGTAGAAGTTTGAACATTATCATGCCTTGATTCAGTCACCCCATTAAGATTACCTATTGAGATATTTGATGATTCCAAACATGGATATTGTATTGTATTTATATAATATTTGAAGTCTGTTCACTGATGCTTTGTTATAGTTACATTAATTGTGTAGCCATTACCACATAGTATTAACCCACTGAGCAAAGGTAATCATTTATTTTCATTCTTGAAGTAGGGGAAGAAGAACCTTAATTCATTTCTACTTTTTCCTGCGTTACTGATTTTGTAAACATTTCACAATGAATAATTTGTCCTCTTTCACTGTCCACTGGATTAAAAAAGAGAAGAAAATGATTGAACATTCAAGAAGAGAAAAGAGTAATAATATAACCTAGTGCTATAGAATACATTATGGGAAGGCACTTTTGGTGCCTTACATTGCATTATGTTGAAATGATTTTTATTTTTTTTTTGCTCAACAAATCTCAGTCAAATGTTGGGTGTGAAGGTGGTTTTCAATTTAAAATTTAAATGAATGCCACATCCTTAAACTTAGTATCAAATATGTGATGTAAAAAACCAATCCCAAAACTGTTGTTAATGTTCTGAATATCTCTCATTGAAAAAGTTAAGAGTTTAGAAAAGACATCTCTCAATTATTCTCCGCTTTGCTAAAAGAAAGGAAACTTAATATGCAAGTCTATGAATTTTTAATATCATTGAAAGAATTTTAGCAGTACTTCATACCATAATACCGTAACTTGCCAGAGGCCACGGTGTTTGAGAAAATTCTAAGGAAAAACTCATCCTCCTTGTTCATGTCTGGATGCCTTCATCAGATAGTAATTTGTCACGAAGGGCCACTCAACCTTGGACTGTCTACCACTGAAGTATGTGGATTTCATAGTAGCACCTGAAGCACATTGTAAAAATATTAGGATGGTATTCGATTGTTCTGCTAAATTCTTCATTATAACACTACCTCAAGACAAATGATATACTGTTTGTTAAGGTAACTTGGTTTCCAGTTGAAGGAACAATAAAACTTTGCAAATGGAAATTATCAGATAATTCAGTCAAGACCATGTTGCTGGACATAGATATTGTCAGTTACCTCCTGACATGCAGAAATATGGATATTTCAGTCACTGGTGCTGAGTGACACAGCTAAGACCCAGTGAGTGGGTATTTCAAGGGGTTTCAAGGCAAAGTTTGAATATAGTTAGTTCCCTTTAAGATTGGTTTTCTCCATGGGCCAACTTTATGTCCACTCACCTAAGCCACAAACAATCGCCCACTTACAGTTAAAGGATTAAAATACTCAACTGCTTTGCCAGAATGGCAGACTGAATATTCAATTCTTTTGGCATTGAATGCCTGCTAAATTTTTGTCAGATTATATATAAATTTGATGTATATTATTGTCCATTCAATTTTTCCTGGAGATTTTGTATACACTATGATATATTAGGATAAGTTTTTGTAGGTTAAAAGAATTTCAAGTAGTTTTTAGACAAAACATATCCATGAGTGTGAAAAAGCTGTGTTGAAGAGTAGATTACATTACACATTTACCAGCAAGTCAGTAAAAAAAAAATAGTGCTTATTTACATAGTCAACATAATTTAATGTTCTAAAAATATTTTCTTCAATCTGCCCAATATTTAATGTATCATTTGAGATTTAAAAAAATACAGCCACTCCTTTATGTAAACATTAAAAGATGCCTATGTTTCTTTAACTATCCAGCCTTCTTTACAATAAATTTCTTGACTTTTGTGCACAAAATAGTATTGCAACCTGCTATTTAGCCTTTGGTGCCTTAGAGTTATTATAAATATTTAACAATATGTACATAATGTAAATACTGCCAAGAGATCACTAAGGCCAAATATTTTCTCTATTCACTTTTTATTGCACTTGCTTTCTATTGCTACTTAAGCCTCTTTTATCAAGCTTTGTAATAGTTCTAACATTGTAGCCAATGTAAATGTTTACTTTCAATAAATCTGAATTTGTTCAACAAGTACGGTATATGTGGGCACTATTTTGAAAACCGGTTAGGCCTTAGATATTCCTGATGATGAATCTTGCTTCTGGGGACGAGGTATTTGAAATTCTCAACAAACTCTAAAAACGATGTTGCCCTTTTCACTTATAAAATACTTTTAAAATAAGAGGGAATAAGAGAAAAAAAAAAAACTTTCTTGCCAGTATTCCCCTTAAATACTTGCGATAGATTTAACTGGCCATGTTGAGTACCATTTTTATCTCAAATCCTGTCAAGAAATACAGGACTGAAACAAAAGACTTATACATTTTGTAGGTATTCTCTATAAACACTTCAGAATATCCAAAGGAGCATTCCAGAGGAACCATCTTAAATTTTCTAAGCATTTCTGACTTGATTAGTAATTGGAAGATGATTTTTAAACCATTACTTTTTATAACAGACATCTCATTAACTGAATAAGACATTAGTCCTTAAACAAATTTGGTTTTCTAAACACATTAATAGTAAATATGAGGAACTCAGTTTATATCCCCACAAGAAATAACATTTTTTACTCATGTTACTTTTAGAGCTGAGAAATCATAGATAGCAAACTTCTGTTTATTACACTTGATTTCAGTTACTCTAGGAATACTTGTTCAGCATCTAGTGTGCTTATTTACAGTCATAATATTCTTATAAGGAATAGAGAGTATTAGATTTTGTGTTGGCCTTAAGGAACCTTCAATCTGTTTGGGAAAAACAAACCCACATTTGGAAATAATTCATGAATCGCACAAAAACAACAATTTCGAATGGAAAAGACCCAAAATGCAAGCAATGCTTAGGAAAAGAATGGATGATCTGCATTATAGCTATGGGGGAAATACCATGGAAGATCCATGGTATTAGCCAGACCCTCAATATCACATAGATTTTCCCCAACCTGAGGACAAGGCCTTTAAAATAAAAAGGAAAGGAAAATTGGCAAATGAAGGAAAGTAGGCTTACAGATAAAAGGTCTTGAGTGAACCTACACAAACTCATAAATACTTTTGAATTCATTGAACTGAAAACTGCAATCCAAGTGACATTTTGAATCATATTAGTGTTAATGGGTAGTGTATTACTAATTTCCATTTACCAGATACTTTTTGTAATCTTTTTGCAACAAAGTTATGATTTACTCATATATCTGTTTCTGCTTTATTGTAGATAATACATATATTAGAAAGCACTTAATTTTTTGAATTTTTAGCTTTTGATTCCTCAACCAGATTTTTGATAATCTTTGTGACTTCATGGCTCAATCTTCCTCACTCCTGGAACTACCATTCCCTTTATACTTAATGTGCATTCCTCATCATAGGAATATAGTTGGCAAGAGTGTAGTCCTACATCCTAGGCTAACTTAAAACCCTTTTAAACCTGCCTTTTTGGAAAACCAATGTTGAGAAACCCCAAGAATTTGTTGAGTATTTATCTGGCCTCTATTTCTGTTCCCTACCTCTAGGTCCCTCTTTTTAATTATTTCAAATAGTAGTGACTTCTAATGTGTATCTAGGAACACTGAAAATTTCAAAGCTATCAAACATATACATTGTTTAAAAATCATGTATTCTTGAATTTCAGATAAGAGAAATTTTGATTACATAGAAATTGCTTTATCTAGCACTTTATGATTTAGAAAGCACATTCACATAGATGGTCTCATTTACCCTTCAGAATAATTCCGTAAGGTGCTAGCAGATTTCTTTATCTTATAGATAAGAAATTAAATAGCTTGTCAAAAGAGTCACTAGGCTCTAAACCTAGGGCCAGAGTTTCTTCTGAGTCTCATCTCTGTGGTCTTTCTAATAAACCATGCTTATTATTGCTGAGATCCCAGCTCTGCAAAACAGAAAACGAGTGTAAGAATTACAGCAGACTGGGGGGTGAGTCAATGAAGATTTAGGTCTGATTGCCTTGAAGAGCTCTATCAGGGAATCATTAAAACCATTCATAGGCTAGGTGTGGTTTTATTCTAGAGAGCCTGGAGTGAAAGAAGTCTGCGCTTGATGTAATTGGCAATGGAAAAGTCATTGCCAGCCCTTGGTGAGAGATGTCATGGAAGCGGAGTTTTGGAAGTATGTTGGCAGCCATATTCAGAAGGATTTCTGAGAGAGGCAGAAAGCAAGAAGCTACGACTCAGTTTTAATAATTCTCAAGGGTACGAAGGCCTGGAGAAGAACAGAAAAAGAATAGGTAGACAAGACATAGAATTTAGGAAAAGGCAGAAAATTAGTAAACAAGAGACTCAATTTATATGTTAGGATGACAACATAAATTAAGAATAATTTTCCTCGGGCGCCTGGGTGGCTCAATTGGTTAAGCGACTGCCTTCGGCTCAGGTCATGATCCTGGAGTCCCGGGATCGAGTCCCACATCAGGCTCCCTGCTCAGCAGGGAGTCTGCTTCTCCCTCTGACCCTCCTCCCTCTCATGCTCTCTGTCTCTCATTCTCTCTCTCGCAAATAAATAAAATCTTAAAAAAAAAAAAGGATTTAAAAAAAATAATTTTCCTCTGAATTTTTTATTGGAGATCAATTAAGATTCTCGTATTCCTCTTAGTATTTGGGAAAGAGAGAAGAACAAACCGAAAACAATGTCTCTGCACCAAGTCTATAAAAGCACGTATTCTTCCTTGTGAATAAGAGTAGGGGAGGGATATCCTGATCCACAAAGGGACATGTTTGTGAATGCACTTCACCCCCCGCCACCTATGAAACTTGTAAATACTGAGATGTGTAAGAGAGTGGTTGCAGTAGGTTAGTAAATCTCATATCTGTTTTGATATGATGTACCAATTCCTAAATCCACTGAACTCTGTGTGTGTGTGTGTGTGTGTGTGTGTGTGTATATAAAGGGCTATCACCTAGGGAACACTTAAGACTCAACACCCAAGATGGTGGCACCTCACTCTATATGCTCTGCTTGGAAGACATCATCCACCATGAATGGCTCCAACTCCCACCCGTAATGATGATTCCTAAATCTGCAGCTCTTGTTTCTCTCTCTCCTGAGTTTCCAATTTAAAGGATCAAAAATGCCAAGCAAACATCTCTTCCTCAGTGTTCCAGAGATACCTCAAATAAACTCACTGGTGTTCCCACCTCAGGCTATTCTACTCTCCTTTCACACTTCTCTCAATGAACTAATGAATGGCCACCCCATCCACCTGTTGACTCAAGCCAGGAGACAAGGCATCCCCTATTACCCTCCCTTTCACTCAATCCCCACCACTTAATAGCCAAGCCATTTAATTTGAGTTCATTCAAGTGTCTTGATCTCTCTCGTGACTTCTGTTAACGTCTATGTGGGTTATATCAGTAACCTCCTATAGCCCTCCTTGACTGAATCTGGTGCCTTCTACCCAGAACAGATACTCAGCTAGCATGTATGAGTACAGCTTTATGATGGCTAAGATACTGAATACCTCTGTATGTTAGTAAATAGACACTGCCTCCACTTGCACATGCCTGGAGGTAGCAACTAAAGAGAACTCAGCACACGGAAGACCCTCCTGCCCTTTGGTCCCAGGTCATAGGCTACTGGATATTTATAATATCACAAGTGGCTTGAGCCCCTTTCATAATGCTGATCTTTCTGAAATGCAAACCTGATTTGCCCCTTACTTAAAATCTTTCAATGCCTCCTAACATATCCCTCAAAATAAAACTTCTGGCCTCTTCTTCCCTCTTTTCCCTCTCCAGCCTCATTTTTCACTGCCTCCACTGTGATCCTGATACTCAGTCAGCACTGGAGTCATACTGAGTTTATCCGCAGTCCAGAGAACAGCCCATTGCTACTCACCTCTCCCAGGCTTTTTCTCTCTGCCTAAGACAGCCCCACTTCCCAGCTCCAAGTTTTACTCCCTTTAGCCTTCAATCTGTTTTCACTTCTACCACCTTCCCTCTTCCTCCCAGACTGGACCAAGGTGAGTCTTCTAATTCTTCTCCGTGTATCTGACCAGAGCTCATCCATCTCACTTAGCTCACAATGAAAAGGTCTATTGATTGCCTGCTTCTTTCCCCCAGTCACCCCTCTTCCTTGCTACCAGGCACAGATTACTTTCAGTCCCTAGTAAATGTTTAGGCACTTAGTACATACATAAAAAGTAACTTATAAATGTCTGTCTGGTGAAGATTGTCTTCGAATAAAGAAACATTAAAGCCCCAAATCTTTAGAATATGCTTCTGATTGGCACATAATATATTCACAAACCTAAATAACAACTCAGCAGGAGGAATATAGCAAGCCACAGCTTCATCATCACCATCATCACCATCATCATCACCATCATCATCATCATCATCATCATCGGCTCCAGCTCCAACTCCATCAGCTGAAGGAAATACAGAAATCCCTGGATGTTGCTAACAGCTACTCTCTCATGTCACCCTTAAAGTATATATTTTCATCGTCCTCTTAGTCATCTTAACTTTGGATCAAGCAATAAATACCTGGTTTGGAAGGTCACGTTGAAGGCCCGGAATAAAACATAAAACTGGATACTCACAGATTTATAATTTAATGTCAGTAATTTGCATAATCAAAGGATCATCGCTTTGCTAAATAATTACCTTAAATAATGAGCTTCTTTAGCATATTTAAGTTCATTTACAGGTCATTAACTACTTGACATACATGGAAGAGAGATGCTTTAAGCTAAAGTACTAATCCTCATTACCAATAAAAATAAATCAATGATGGAATTAAGTACATCTATAATTATAAGTCAATGGTGAAACAAGGTTCCTTCCAAAGGAATTGCTTTCTTCTAACATGGTATAAATTGTAACAAACCTGAATTTTATTATACATATTTACTACTCTGTGACATCTAACTAAATTTTTGCAGCTGGGTAATTGGGAGCTTTTCTATTTATGTGTTTCTGGGTTAACTTCTGGGATACGTATTTCTTAATGGTTGTAGGCTTACAGCATAATCAGTATTCTAGTGCTGAGATGCAGGAGCCATGGAGCAGTGTAGCTTCCTGCAGTTTATTATTTGGAATCTTTTTCCTTGAGTTTCTGCCTATTGCAAATCTATCCATAATTCAAGGCCAAACTCATGTACCTTCAAGTACATGAGTACTTTCTGGATCACCCAGCCATAAATGATGACTCCCTGCTCCAAATTCCTGCAATACTTTGTAGTTCTCCTGGAGTACGGACATAGTTAACACAATTTCTGGGGCTCTTTGGGTAAAAAATTGCATTCCTGAACATTGTACTCTACCTACTACCACCAGTAGTCTCTCTGATAATGTTATGATTAATTTCATAACTTTAATCTGTTAAACATTTAGTGTTTCATTTTTTAAAACCTTTTAATTAAATAGAATGTTAAATTTATATTAGCATTACCAAAGAAAGTGACAAAGAATGATACCCCTCATTTTGTACTGAAGGGGACCACAGTCTCTCTCCATCACTTTCATACCTTGTCCACTTCTGCTACTCAACCAGGATGATTTGGGAGAAATAACAGGGCAATGTTACCAGCTAGCTACATCATATAACAAAGAATAATAGATCCGCACTTTCTTTCCATCCTCTTTATGGGAGTTTCCTTAACTCGTAGAGGGTAAAAGGGACTGGTCATACACTGGACATGAGGCAAGATATTCAGCTACATAGACATTCAAAAGGCATCTGACAAACACATTGATTTGCTTTTTAATGTACAGAAGTTTTTTTAAAAATGTAAGCAAATAGTAAATTTCGTAAACATTGATTTTGTTTTATAATATTGTCTAAATGACATCGGTTTTCACGGACCAGGAATGCTATTTCAACTTGCATAATTCTAAGAATGAGGGTTTAGAAGAGTGCACTAGCCATATTTTTCCATCGAAATATCAGTGCTGATGGCTTATTGACTACCTTATTTCTGTTCAAGGCACCTCCATTCGTGAAGTCACCACATTGAAAATCATTTCTCTTGCCCACTAAATCCGCTCAGTCTCAAGAGCTGTCAAGTCTCCATCCAAAATATCTCTGCTCCCCTGGAATGCTGCAATATTTGTCAGCTCTAATATTTTCATTTATCTATTTAAATCATTTATTTTTTTAGCCCATTGTATGTACCAGTTTCTCTCACACATGTTCTCTAGATGCTCGTTTTCACCATCCAAGAAGTGGTTCCTGCCTTACAAGAGTCCACAATCACTCAGTGGGGACAGATCGAGGCAGTTGCAATCCGGGATGCTGCAGGACGTGATGGGGGACGTGGGGGGACGTGGAAGGAAACCTCTCACTCAGCCTTGAAGATCTCCTCATCAAGGTCCTGTCCTGCTCAGAAGATTTTGTGGTTTCTCATTACTTCATGGACCACAGATTCTAACACAGCATTGAAGCCCTATATGAAGAAACGAAACAGTTTTCCATCTTCATATATATATCACTTCCCATGACTCTTATTTCCAGTCAAGCCAGGATCCCCATTAATCCCTGAATCCCCCAAACCTTGGACTTTGTTAATTCTCTGTCTTTCCTCATCCCATTTCCCTACGAGTCAAATCATTCTACCCATTATCACTGTCAGATCAGTCAGCTTTCATTTTTCTTTAAAAATCTCAAAGGGAATCGTAGCTCCTCTCTGAAGCCTGTCACCAGGTGCAGTCTTACAGCCATTGACATGAACACTTCTTCCACTAGACTGGAAGATCCTCCAGATTAAAAAAAAACAGCAACTTTATTTTTTGGTGTCCGTCCAAGACCCAAATAAGTTAGCAGCAAATATTTTTGAATGAAGGAGACATGTAATTTGAAAAATCTGTGGGCAGAGCAGTATTACTGTATGCTACGGGTACTTCCTTAAGTGGTTTCTGCCCTTTCACCTCAATGGTCCCAAACTATAAGCTGAAGGTAAGTTAATATGTCTAAGTCTTGTTTTGCAAATTCACTACAACAAAACGCTACTTGTGCCAATAGGCCAACTGGAAATCCCCTCTGGGAAAAAAGAAAATAGTTGAACTCGACTTGGGATCCTGGTTCTCTTGTTTCTTATTCTGGCTTTTCATACTGTTTTGATAGCTTCCTCACAACCTCTTTGTCACATCAAAGCCTGGCCAGGCCTGGTCAGGATTCATGGGGTTGTTGGCTAGAGAAATGAAACAAAAAGAGAAGGTAAACCTGTAAGACTCTCCTTCCCCTCAAAACGATAGATAGCCTCCAGTCGACACTGGTCCCGCCCCTCAGCCTCAGGAGGGATAAACTTCCTGTTTCAGCTTCATTTATGAAACTCCCAGGAGACGCACAAAGAGAGAAAATTTCCTTCACCATATTAGATGGAGCTACTTTATTCCTTTGAGTATCCTTGGGACTATTTTTGGCCTGTGGGCCAAAAAGAAAGAGGGCTGGGAAGGGATCCCCAATAAGCTCGGGTCCGCTTTCCCAATTGGAAAAGCCCTCAGAAAACCTGGAAAGATTAGCCATGCATATTTTCCTTCATTGATGTGGGCTGAGGAGGTGGGCCGTAGGAGAGAAGTTAGGAAGGAAGCTGCCTTTCCTTCCTTCCACAGCCAACAGAGCAAAGGACCCAGGTCAGAAGCAACAGGGAAAGTGGGACGATAATCTCAGAGACCCTCTGACACCAAGAAGAGTATCAAGAGAAATTTATTTCTCAGCCCCCTAGCTAGAGGCCTCATGTTAACCCAGGCTCTGTCCCACACTGATTTCCCATGCTACTTTTTATAAACCATATTCAACTTGTGGTTTAAATGCTTAGTAGCCTGATTTTTCTTTATAGGATGGCCACCATTATTTCTTTCAAGTCTTCAAGCTCTTCAGGTCTCTCTCTCTATATATATATGTTTATTTGTCATCTGTTTTCCATTTTATTTGTCTCCGTGAGTGCTCTCCTCAGCATGACAGCAGCCACTCTTCTACCCACACCTCCACAACCACACTCCAAGCCATGTGTGTTGACATGTTTTCAGAAACATCAGTCTGGAAGGTGAGAAGGTGAAAGGTCGGCCCATACTGGGTTGTGACATTGTTGACAAGCTGTCATCATCTTAGGACATGCAGACAAAAGGTGAGCCACATGAGCAGAACTTAGGAATCTAGGTAACTATGATTTTCCACGTAACCACCAACAGACCTCACAACAGGGGAGAGATCAAAGTGAAAAGGTTTAAAGGCAGCAACAGGGACTGACATTTAATAAAGATGGCAAAAGCGAGAAGTTAAATATTAAGTCCAGGCTAGAGGATACCAATGTCTCTTCACAACAGAACTATCTAGTGTGTTCAATTGGCCAAAGAAAGCCTGTAATTCATTCATTCGCCCTTTGTTTTCCCAGAAAGGGCAGAATGGACTCCTGAGTACTCTGGATACTCTAATTAATTAGACTTTTTTTTTTTCTGGGATTTCTAGGCTCTGCATAATTTGACTCTTCCCATCAATCCAACCTTTTCTCCCACCATCTCTCCTATCCCAACACTCTGAATTCAGCCGTTCTTTTTCTTAATGTCCTTTGAACCCACCATGAGTCTGTCTGCTCCAGACCCCAAGTTTCTCCCTTTGCCTAGAAAGTCTTTTCTTCTGTCTTCCAGGTACCAATCCCCAATTTATACCTGCAAGCCCAAGCTAAGCTCTGTCTCCTTCATGACCTTCTTCCACACTGTAATCTGTATTGTTTAGAGGAAAGCCGTGAGGTTTGTTTTTTTGTTGTTTGTTTCTATCTCCCTAATACTTTGTGAAGACCCAGGAGGAAAAAAATAACATTTTTAAAAAGATTTATTTATTTATTTTAGAGAGAGGGAAAGAGAGTGAGCACGAGCAGGGGGAGGGTCAGAAGGAGAGAATCTCAAGCAGACTCCCCGCCGAAAGCTGAGCCTCACTTGGGGGGTTTATCCCCTGACCCTGAGATCATGACCTGAGCCAAAATCGAGAGTTGGACGCTCAACTGACTGAACCACTCAGGTGCCCCAAGAAAATATCACTTATACTTTAGATTTCTGCAAAGTTCCACATATAGCAAGTACTCAATAAACAATTATCGAATAGACCAATTGAATTTACCAAGATAATTGAGTGTTGAGAGCAGAGAATGAGAAGGTTGAGAAAGACTGTATATGTAGCCAAGAAAAATCCTATATAATATTAGTCATTCCTACTTCTTTGTCCACACAGCACCCATAGGTACTTCTGTCTGAATTTATCTCACTAATATAACTATTCATTCACACTGATGTCTCTTTATGTCTTCTGAGGCTGAGGCCCAGGACTCATTCATCTGTTCCATTCACCTTAGTGCAGTAACTGCTAAAGAGTAGGAACTCAGGATACTTCAAATGAGCCAGTTGCCTAGTGCAGAAATGAATTAATGAGTGAAAGCAGTAAGATCACATTTGGGCCTCTGAACAATACCAGTCAGGCCTATCAAGGAAGTATGTCCTGTGTTGAAAATACTCCTGTGGGCCTGTAGAAACACATCTTTGGGCCAAGGATCTGGGTGCCTGGGGGAAGGAGGAGGCAGGACTTCTAAGCAAGGGAAGTGCGCGAGAGTCCACACGAGAGTGGAAACAGAGTGAGTGTTAAGTGGAAGAGAATAGTTTTTCATTATTTTACTCCCTTTTGGTGCTTGGAGCTGTGTCTTATCTCTCTGTTTACTCTGACTTTGCCTTTCTCATCTCCGCCTTTTTATCTTCTCCCCTCTCCCTCTTAAACTCTAATAATCCTGAAATGCAAACGGAGGGTAGACAGAGAGCAAGAGAGCCAAGAGACACCGTAGAGGCTGGGGTGCTGTAAACAGTATGGATTTTCCCCAACAGAATGACTCAGGACTGAAGTTGGGCATTTTCTAATAGGACAGACATAGTAAGCAACTTGATGCATTTCAGTATTGAGTTCTATTTGAGTAGAACTCAAAAAAAAAAAAAAAAAAAAAGTAAGTAGTTAACTGTACTCCAGGTTCTCTGCCGGGCACTGGGTGAATACTAAGGTGGACACCTTAATCCTCACCCTCCAGGAGTGTATGGTCTGTGCAATCCTTATTAATGAGAACGATAATGATGATGATTATTAACACTATGTACAATGCATTGTTCTCACTTAATTCTTAACAATAATCTTTGAAGTTGATGCCATTATTATCCCCATTTTACATATTAGAACACTGAGGCAGAAGGGCACAAGGATTCGGCCAGGTTCCCCTATTCATTGAGTGGTGGAACCGAGGCCATCCAACCTGACTTCACATTCTCAACTGCTCTGTGGTTTTGGTTCCCTCCATCTGATCAGCACAATGCCCAGCACAGAATCAACACACCAAAATGTTTGTTGAACTGAATCACTTTTATGCAGTGTTTATGAAAAGTCTTTATCCATGCCTTTTGAGCTAATTTGGTATTTATAATGGCCCAGAAAAAGACCCTGGCCAGTGAGAGGACCTTATAGGAATGAAAAGAACAGCTGCTCATATAAATGCTGCTCACAACACTTAGAGAGTTTTGCCAACAAGTTCAGCAGAGTCCTGGAAATGTCTGCTCCAGAAGGGCTTGAGATCAATCCCAGTGCCCTCTCGTCTGCCCAGGCTGCAGAAGGCAAATCTAAGGCTCTGCTCACAGAATGTTGAATACAGCATCTGCAAAAGGGACTGTAGGGACAGGTTCTTTTCTGTGAAATACAGCAGTCTGAAACCCAGAAATTGTCACACCAACTCCCATTGTCTGGAGTACTGTGACTTTTAAACTTCTGGACTATGAAACCTTGGAATAGTATCAGATTTATGAGGTCCAAATAAAACACCACAGAAAACACAACACATATATAGGACTCATAAGCTACCCAGGTGGAAGTGGAAGCTAGGCTCTTTATTTGGTATCAAGAGATAAACCTGTCATCCAGAGTATTTCCTCCTAGAGCAGTCAGAGATGTGGAGGGAACCATGAGATCATAAAGATTATTTTTCTCTATGAATTTTTTATTCTTCAATTAAGGTATCCAATCTGGATATTGGCCACATACTATGTGCAATCCCTAAGCCAGGAGTTACAGATACAGAGGTGAGGTAGGAAGTGAAGGAACATACGTCTGACATCGAAGATGTCATAATGCTCATATACTCATGAGGGCAGGAAAACATTTAAAAAAAAAAAAAATTGTTCACTGCTGTGCCGATCCTGGGCATTTTTGCCTTCAGATTCATTGTGTGCTCTTCCACTGCTCTGCTCTGTGTCACAGTGGGAGCCAAACCTACTATATTTCTCCTGCCCCTGCTTTAGCTGGCTTCCAGATGGACTTGACAATGGGGAGCACTAGCAGGAAACTGGAGAACAGAAAAGAGAAGAGGACAATTTCTCCCTCCATTTGCTCTGCGCTGGCCTCTAGCAGAAACTGTTTTCCACCCCCCATCCTCCAGCTAACTCCTGCAGCGCAGGCTTGTGTGGTGCCAGTTTCCAAAAGGCGATCTCCACCCCTGGGCTCTTGTAGGTCTCTTCCTCTTTTAGCCTCTCCAGCCCCATGATGGTGCCTCCCTGGTATTGTCAACTTCCAGACTGCTTCTCCTTGCCCTGTTTGGTTCTTATCTTCTCTAACCAATACCCTGAATTGAATCTCCTCTGTCGTAAACACTCCAAAGTGTTTTCTATTTTAGACCCTGACTTCTACAACTGCGGTATTCCCTGTGCTCAGAACAGAGCCTCACACATATTTATTGCTTGGTATCTATTAAATGAACAAGCAAGTTTGTGGGGGGGAGACGAAGAGGAGTACCATGATTTCAATATATACCTTAAGCACGATAAAATGGACGTGCACAGGAAAACAAAAAGACGTGCTTGGTGTGTTTTGAGAGTTTAGGGAAATTGAGTTTTGAAGGAGGAATTTTCAGGTAAGCAGTAGGTAATATGCTTTCTAAGAGTCAGAAGCCACGTGAATAGAGAGAAAGACACAGGAAGGAGAAAGGGTATAAGGTCTCAGGGACCTACTATGTATTTCTTCACGGGTGAGAAATAAGATTTCTGTTTGCGAATTATGGAAGTCAAATTAAAAGATGACCGGATCTAGACTACAAAAGGCCTCATGTCCAAACTAGAGTTTGGATTTATCCTGCAAAATCATCGAACAATTGCAAGTGAGGAAACTATAAGATCGCCCCCCGAATTTTGCTATCTCAAAACAAATTTTTCAAAATTTGTTTCAAATTTCAAAAACAAAGCAAGCGTTTAAAATTACTTAATTTTTACCTTTTTTGTTTGTCTGTTGTTTGTTTTTGTCACATAAAGCAACAGTTTGCTGAAATATTTTGTCTAGTTAAAAATGTTTTTCAGCGGCAGTGGATGCTTCCGTGTGAAAGTGCCTGTGTGAATGCTGATGAGTTAAGAACCTCAGGGTCTGTACTGCTCCCTTATTATAAACATCAACCACCTTTTTTTTTGTTTTTTGAACCACTGATGCATCGCCTTGGAGTCAGACGTGTGTTCCTTCACTGCCTGCCAGATGGCCACCATGTGTCAGCGGCCTAAAACTCCACAAAAAATGTCATATACATCTAGAATTATACTAAAAAGAGAAAAGAAGACTGCCAGAGGCCAATCATGACAACTTGGATCTCGAAAGCACACAGATTCTGTGTGCCACCTGCTTGGAAAAGATTTTTACAATTATTTTGTTGCCTCCTGCCTCCTCGAACTTTAGATATAATTGGTTTAACTGCCCAGGTCGATACTTTATGGAAATCCAAAACCTGACTCAAGATCTGTGTAGCTTGCTCGTGTGAACAGGTCAGCCTCACCTCCTGGGTGCTGATGTGTGCTGCTTCTGTGTTGTACGTGTTGATGGGCAGAGTTGGAGCTCGGCGGCTCCCTCCTTTTGCACACGCACCGCGGGCCGGGACCGCATCACGTCGCGGATGATTTCTCGCTGAGCATTGACAAGTTCAGTTCTCCCAGCGCTCTGCCCGCGGGGTTTCTCACCGGCCCTTCCCCAGTCACTGTGTCACTACACTTCAGCTTCCTCGCCAGGATACTAACCAAAGAATTCACATGATAAGCGGTCCAACTTCATAAAGGATTACCCTTTTATTCTAGCTTATCCACCAACTCTCATCTTAACACTAATGAGGAAGAACCATCTTGAAGAAGTTAAGCCAGCGTAAGGGATCAGTATAAGTGATCTTGTCATTGAGGCCACTTCTGTGCTTTAAACATCATGAGGTCTTGCTCCCTTGAGATCCTGACAAAAATGTTGGACCGCCATCTCACTTCGCCAGATGGGGTGGAAGTCTAGGTTCACCACTCAGCCTCTGTAGGCACCTGAGTAAGTGGACCCTTTTTAGTGTCGGGTGCAAGTGAGAGTTGGTTCCCCACTAGGCCCCCACTGATGTGTCCTTGGTCAGCAGGAGTAGGAGTGCTCCCTCATGACATCCACTAAAACCACAGAAGGAGGTCGTCCTCATTACCACTGGACAATGATGAAGCCACTCGGCCTTTAGGGGTGTGGGCTGGGGTGAACCCAGTTGTGTTTCTTTGCTTGTTGGTTGGTTTATATTTTGTGTGCGTGTTTTGTTTTCTGTGGTGCTTGGATATAATACAGTGATTATTATAGTCTAAAACTTCTCTTTGCTAGGCTGCCCCTTTCCTCGTCCTTTGGTTAGAGAGAGCGGGCTTTTGTGGGGGGCTTTGTTTGTGTCTTTTGATATACCTCCATTGCTGGCTTCCTCAGATCCAAGTCTAGAATATATAAGGAAAAACCCCTAGATAACTCACGGCTCTCTTGTCCCTTGAATCCCCAGGTTTTAGCCAGTCTTGCCACCTTCTCTCCATGTTCCATAGACTTCCTATGTTTGTTTTACATAGAATGCCAATGTTTGTAATTGTACTTAGTGGAGGAATAGGGAAAATATGTCGACTCCATCTCCTGGGAAGTAGACCACTTGCCCAGTTTTTGTGAGATTTTTGTTTTTATTCTTTCATGAATTTTCTGTTTATGATTTTTACATATTCCACTATGGAATTATCATTGCTATTTTTATTTCATTACCTAATTTCAGTTTAAAATTAACAATGTCAGGGGTGCCTGGGTGGCTCAGTTGGTTAAGTGTCTGTGTTTGGCTCAGGTCATAATCTCAGAGTCCTGGGATGGAGCCTGGCATGGTATCGGGCTCCCTGCTCAATAGGGAGTCTTCTTGTCCCTCTCCCTCTACCCCTCCCCTCCCACCCCCCCCCCCAGCTCATGCTCTCTCTCAAATAAATAAATAAAACCTTTAAAAATAAATACAATGAACAATGCCATACTGGTTGCAAATATTTTACCAGCTTTTTGATTGACTTAATTTTATTCATAATGTTGACATAGAGAAATCTTAATATTTAGGTAACCAAATCAATATGGTAATTTTCCATATGAAGTTTTCCTTACATAAAGCCTACAAAGTCTTTCTCTATTCACATATCATAAACATTTGTAGATATTTGTAGATAAATATTTATAGATATTTTCTTCTAAATTTTTAAAACTTTATCATTTTCTTTTATTTTTCACTCTTTCATCCACCTAAAATTAATACTGTTCTATAGTGTGAGCAGAGAAATTCTTTCAACTATGGTTTTAGGGGAGGAATTCTTGACTATTTTGGAGACGAGAAAATGTTCCCAAATATCCTCAATTCTAGTACAAAAATTTGCTGCAGTAACTACAGATGGCATCACTCATTTACTACATGGATTATCAGCACTGGTCCTTCTTGACGATGTGTTTGCCTTCACCTCAGTTCACGTTGAGGATGATGGGAAGGGAACCTTGCCAGAGCTGTCACCCCCAGGAAAGTGGCCATGCTGAAATGTGGATGATGACAGATGCCTTGAGCTGGCCTTGAGCTGGGTGAGCCCTCTTGCCGAGTCTCCTAACATTCCACATACCATTCCAAGCTCAGCAACAAAAATGACCTCTACCATGATATTAACAGAGTGATTTACTTCAAGCATCTTGACTCAAAATTAAGGATGTTTTGAAAGATGAGCAAGTGTACACTATGCCGCCTTCATTTTCCCTCCCAAATGTTAGTGTTTGTTAAGAACTCGAGGGCTAACCCAAAATCACTTCTTGACACTCTTTTGGAGGCTGGGGCCTTTGTAATAATCTCCCAGAGTACCAGTGGGCCAGTGTGGTGTTGCCATCTTGAGACATGAGGAAGGGATTCCGTGGTAGTGGACACGCCACTGGAAGGAAATCCCTCCGTGCTCACGGTCTTTGTCTTTTTTTTTTTTTTTGGCCTATGCTTCTAAGTCTTCACCAGAACCATGGACTGAATAAAACAATAATTTTTCTCCTGCTTAATGCATCAAACTAAGGAGAAAGAACTCATAATTCTATATTAACGAGAGTAACTAAGAAAGAGAGTCAAAAAAAGGAATCTCACTGCTGAAGTGAGAAAAAAATCAGTGCTACTATTAAATAGGACAGTTATAAAGGCTTCATAGAAGCATGGAAGATATTTCTGGGTTACTTTAAGAGAAAAAAAGCAAGATGAGAAATACATAGTGTGCTTGCCATATTAGGGAATAAATACAAATTACAGTGGTAGTAGCTTTCAGGTGATTTTTCTCTCTTTTTTCTTCACCATTTGTAATGTTGCATATTTATGAGATAGCATTAAATTACATCATAATTTTTATTAATGAAAGAAAGGTAATTATATATAGAATATATAAAAGCAGGAGTTACCTTGGTGTGCTTTGTTGTTGCTTCCCCGGAGTTATGGACAGAGTGACTTTGGATGAAGGTTTACATAAGCTCCTTCTACAGCAATGGAATGTTGGTTTATTGAACATTGCCTCATCACTGTCTGTATTTTTATTGCTACACAACCCAACGGTGAATTAAAAATAACTCAAATGTTATAGTACTTTATAAATTTCTGTATTTTATAAACAATGCCCAGATAGAAGAGAGTACAAAATAAAGAGTGTCCGCTACTTCCCAAAGTAGCCCCTTTGCTGTTCTCTTTGAGCTGTGAGAGGGATGTTTAAAACCAACGCAACCAGAAAGTAGCCCCAGAACAGGTTTGTTTCCTTGGGGTGTGCTTTCAAAGAGGCCCTTTGCCAGGAAGCCTAGGCCACAGTATTTCTTTTAGAGCCAACCAGAGCCTTCAGCCATGCCAAGAATTACTTGGAAAAAAAGCCCGCCAGCAGCGTTCCATTCTCCAGAGGGCAGAGTTTGGTGCAGATTTGAGGCCAGGTGTGTGTGTGTGTGTGTGTGTGTGTCTGTGACTCAAGGGCAAGTGAGTTTCATGCTTCACAATAGAAACAGCAAAGTCCAAGAATTATTGCAAGCTGGGAACAGAAACATATCAATAGTTACAAGACAAAAAATCGATACTTTGTAAGTAATACATGAGAAATAGAGAATACACACACACAACTCAAGGGAGGGGTGCTGTTAAACATATTTGGTAAAAAGAAGAGAAAAGCTCTCTGGAGCCAGAAGAGGGACAAATAATGTATAAAAAGAAAACGGAGGGGAAGAGAGGGAAAAAAATGAAACAAGATGAAACCAGAGAGGGAGACAAACCATAAGAGACTCTTAATATCAGGAAACAAACTGAGGGTTGTTGGAGGGGAGGGGGTGAGGGGATGAGGTGGCTGGGTGATGGACATTGGAGAGGGTATATGTTGTGGAAAAAAAATAAAATTATACATTAGTTTAAAAAAAAGAAAAGAAAACAGAATGGGAAGTAGAGAGAAATTAGGTCCAAAGTAGGTCCTCGTCATGATCCAATGTTTTTGGATAGAGAACATTAATCAATTCTCTCTGACAAACAACTAACATTCTCAAACTAGGAACCCCATGGAAAGTATGTGCTGGAGAGAATCTTAGATAAGAGAGCTATATATTTGGGGGCACCTGGGTGGCTCAGATCGTTAAGTGTCTGCCTTCAGCTCAGGTCATGATCCTGCGGTCCTGGGATTGAGTTCTGCATCGGACTCCCAGCTCAGTGAAGAGTCTGCTTCTCCCTCTGCCTCTGCTGCTCTCTCTCTCTGTCAAATAAATAAATAAAATCTTTAAAAAAAAAGAGAGAGAGAGCTCTATGTTTGTTTTATATTTATCAAGCAAATGTCTTTATTTGTTCTAAGTCTTAGTTAAGGATTTGAATAAAGTTCTTTTTTTTTTTTAAAGAATTTTTTTTTAATTTATTCATTTGAGACAGAGAGATACAGAGAGAGAGAGAGAGTAGGAGCAGTGGGGAGAGGCAGAGGGAGAGGGACAAGCAGACTCCCCGCTGAGCAGGGAGCCTGATGCGGGGCTCGATCCCAGGACCTGGAGATCATGACCTGAGCCGAAGGCAGACGCTTAACGACTGAGCCACCCAGGCGCCCCTTGAATAAAGTTCTATAAGAACTTGTGAACATTAGTGTGCAAACAAACCTATCACTAAACTGACACCCGGAGAATACCAGATGACTCGCAGAGAAGAAAGGGAAGTCAGATCTCAGAAAGAAAGTCTTCACATCCTGTGCCTTATGTCAATGCTCCCGGGTTATTATCATCACAGGTCACAGCTGACATACGGAAGCTCCTAGACTTGCCCAGTCCGCATAGTTAGAACAGCTCAGCTCAGAATTAGAGTACAAGTTCTCTGCTTGCTGCCCTCCAGGTTTAATGTCTTTATACTCACATTTTCTCAGTTGCCTAAATACCTCCCAGAAAGACCACTCAGGTGCCATTGCTCCAGGCACTACCCTGGAGGGGGACAGTCCTCTGGTGGTGATCAGTGGGCACCATTGACAGAACACAGCAAATTCTCACCTCTGTGTTGTGTGAGCTTCCACTGAGGTCATTTTAACTCTGGAGCTGGTCCTTTCATCTATGTTCCCTGATGGGTCATTTACGTGGCAAGCCAGTGCCTCCTGTTAAAAATATGCACCCCATTTTTTTTCAGTAAAACTATGCTATGTATTTTTAGTTTAGAAAAATGAAAAGGGTAATGTAAATTTTCCAGACTAGTATTTCTCTAGGACGCATTTACCTAACCGATTTTTTTTTTTTTTCCTGCTTGCCTCACTGTTTTTCCATTTACACTAATCCCTAAATGCCAACAGTATTCTGGTGTATGTCACTGTTCTCCTGACATGTTCCTCTGGTGGGGACATTGGGTTTGCATGCACTTGCATGATTCCACTGTTGGTGTCGCCATCAGATTCTGCAGATGTGAATGTAGTATCTGTTACAATAACGGTCAAATTATAAAAATAAATATTGGAGGCTTGAAGCTTCAAAAGTAATCATGGAGATACTTCTTTTATAACCTTTCAACTTTAAAAGCATTCATGTTTTGGGGGCGTCTGGGTGGCTCAGTCATTAAGCGTCTGCCTTCGGCTCAGGTCATGATCCCAGGGTCCTGGGATCGAGCCCCGCATCGGGCTCCCTGCTCGGCAGGAAGCCTGCTTCTCCCTCTCCCACTCCCCCTGCTTGTGTTCCCTCTCTCGCTGTGTCTGTCTGTCAAATAAATAAATAAAATCTTTAAAAATAAATAAATAAATAAAAGCATTCACGTTTTTGTTGGCTGAAGTGGGTTTTACAAGAGAGAAGGTAGAAGCAAGAGAAACAATTGTATTTAAAGGTATTATTTATATGCATTTTCTCCCACTCCTACTTTCTTTTCTTTCTTCCTTTATTTTTATTTCCCTTAAGATATTATCTGTAGTATATTGAAAATGTATTATTTGCAGTGCACTGAAAAGGAGAAGTTGAAAAGTATGTACGCTTTCATAAAATTGATTTTTTTCTTACCTAGGGTTGCATGAGTTGAATTTCTAATACAGTGTCATTCTTTATATTCGTCATTTCCAGCCATTAGCTCAGAAAAAATATGCTAATTTCTGATTTAAAAATGCATTATGGGGGCGCCTGGATGGCTCAGTCAGTTGAGCATCCGACTCTTGGTTTCGGCTCAAGTCATGATCTCAGGGTCGTGAGATCGAGCCCCGTGTCAGGCTCTGTGCTCAGTGTGGAGTCTGCATGCCTCTCTCCCTCTGCTCTTCCCCTGCTTGTGCTCTCTCTCCCTCTCTCTTAAATAAATAAATAAATAAATAAATAAATAAATAAATAAATAAATAAAATCTTTAAAAAAATGCATTATGGCTGTTCTCTTGAGCTGAGTGGAACTTTGGAAAGCACTTTTTCCACAAAACAAAAAAACATCCTGAGGCTAAACCCACCGTGTGTGTGTGTGTGTGTGTGTGTGTGTGTGTGTGTGTAGGGATGTGTTCAGTATTCCTGGGCTGAGTTGTTCATAATCTGTGCCCCTGCACAGACCTCTCTAGATTATTGTATGGGCACATGTCTTTACATAGCTTTGAGAGTCTGGATGTGGGGAGCACACAAAGGGAACTTTAAGAGAACAGTGACAAGTGGATCGGCTCAGCATGCATCCCATTTTTGAAAGGAAAGAGAATGGCAGAATGTATAGCGTTCAGTCTATAATGTTCTCATGGACAGACTCCTAGGTCACTTTAAATTGAATTTGAATTTTATTGAATTTTTGAATTTGGACTTTATTGAATTTTATGTGCTTGGCATAGAACACATGAAAATGATTACACATTATAACAAATTACAAAAACCTTTAAAAAGTTTATTTTCTCCCTGTGTAAAATACATTTCTTATAATACTGTATCTGCTCACAGCAATTCCATGTTGGAATTATAGAAACTTAGCCTATTCTAGTGAGTAAAGGGGCAGGTGAGGCTAGGAAGAGAGAGATAGGTAGGGGGCTCATGACTGGGCTCACACAGGGGTCTACCTAACTAGGATCCCAGAAATCCCAGATATAAAGAAATGTTATAGATGAGATATTAACCAGAGAGAAGGGAGCATAACAAATCCACCATGTTTGTTACAAATATAGACAGGATATTCACATGATATTTACAGATCCACCATGTTTGTCTTACATGTTGACAAGATATTTACCAACTTCCCTGGTCAGTTTTCTATAAAAGACCGACCATAAAAGCCTTCAGTGGCAACCCATTCGGGACCCCTCTCACTTTAGAAAGCTCCTTTTCTTTCCTTTCTGTTCTTACCTTCACTTCATAAACTTTCACTTCACCCTTTTGTCCTCGAGATTTATTCTTCGACTGCATGAGACAAGAACCCTGCAGACCCGTAACACTAGGAAACCAAGAAGTTCAAAGAATATGAAGTCTTTCAGTAAGATCTACTGCTAATTTTACTTTCTTGTAATAACTACCTTCTCTTGTACTTTGCAAGTAGGGTGGTGATGGTAAACTCTGTCTCTTTGCCCTAGTTTGCATTTATTTAATTGAAATGACATTTATCTGCTATATCTACTTACAGTCTTTACACAGTCTGAATAAATGGACCAAACATATCCTCCCCCACCAACCCCGCCTTCTTAGTACAGATCAATTGGGTCACCAGCAGTTTCAAACACCATTTCAGTTTTTGTTGTAGGCTTTGATTCATGCTTCACGTCAGTTTCCAGGTAGAGATCTCACTGCGTGAAAGATCCTTAAGGTCCCAGAGATCATTTTGTGGGCTCTGTTAGGTCAAAACTATTCTCATAATAATATTAAGATATCATTTCTCTTTAGGACTCTCGTACCCTTATAAGCCTACCTTGGCATTACTCAGTGACTGTGACACGTGTGATGTCGTAACAACCCGAAGGGAGGAGCAGGTACAGCAATCCAACTATCTTCCATACAGCCAAACATTAAAGAGATTTGAAAATATATAAAGCGATGCCATTCTCACTATTTTTTACTTGGAAAATACATTTTTCTTGAGAATAAATCTTTTTAAATTTTATTTTATTATGTTAATCACCATACATTACATCATTAGTTTTTGATGTAGTAAAAACATAAAAAAATAAATAAAAATAAGGCAAGCAAAAAAAAAATGTTACATTTTATGTAATGGTTAACATGATTTTAAATAAATGACTGAATCAATATTTTAAAATTTCTCAGTTCTATTTGTTATTACGAGACATAAAGCCCACATGAAGATTAAAGGTTTTTGGAGTCCTCAGTAATTTCGAATGTGTTGAAATGAAACCAAGAGTTTGAGAACTTCTGCTCTGAGTTTCTTCTACATCTCTTTAACCCTCCCTGTAAATAACCTTTGGTTATAAGGGAATCTTATTTACGAGGTACACATCACATTTTTCTTTCCTATTTCATCCACAAACCCTGTCTCTCTCCCTGTACCCAGCCCAGGTGTGTGGAACATACCCACAGAAGTAACCAACTCAATTGTGCCCTGAGGAAATAAGAAATAAAGAAAAAGGGGTAGTTTAATAAAAAGAGCACAGGATGTAGTCAATAGGTGTGGGCTCTTGTCCTCCTACCAGGAGAGCATGTTAAGGTTCTTTGTCTGTCAAATGAAAGAAATTCATTATTTTCAAAATGCATTCCATAGAACTTCTTGTTCTGAAGATGTGACAATGTTTCCAAGTGGGGAGACTGGGTGGGGAGACTTCTTCCTCCACTGTTTCTTCCAAGACAGAGCCATTTCCAGACTGTCTTCCATAGCAGGATTTGGGATAAGACTTCATCTGATAACAGAGATTTTGCACTAAAAATGTTTGGAAACCACTGGTTTTGATGATTTCTGTGAGCCCTTTCAGCACTAACTTGACCGAAGAGCAGTGGCTTCACTTTAGAAAATGTGTCTACCTTGACGAAGGCAATGCAATTTTGTTATTGGTTCTAAACTTTATGAGTTGAGGTCAGAGTGAATTTGAGATGGCATCTGTGCTCAGGTCCTAAGTGAAGAGGTTGTGGAGAGAATTTTCCTGTGCTCTACTGGTGATCTGTGTTGCTTTGACATATGAACACAACCCTCCAACTGGAATCTCACTCCAACACTTGACTACACCCTCCTTAATGGTGCCACTAACTTCACAGAAGCAATTTTACTTTGATTTGATAGAACATGATTGAGTAGACAATCCAGGAATGTGTCAGAGAAGTTTCTTCACTTCATTGGAGTTAATGGAACATTTGCTTTGCTATTGCGGTGAGAAAAAAAAAAAAAGAACTGTAAGATCTAAATGACTGTTGAAATGAAGGAAATTTTTAGAGCAATAAAAAATTATAGCAATAAAATATTGCAGTGGAATAACTTCTTTCTTTTAACTTTAGGAAGGCTTTCTTATATGTTATTTCAGTTTTATTTTTCTCAGTCAAATATTTAGACAAGATACTATCTGCATTGTCAATGTAAATATTAAGGTGTAGAGATGTGGGACAACTTGTGTGGGTTCACTAGCAAGAGGTACGATGTAAGGATTTTGACACATCTCCTGACTTCTTTGTTTTATGTTCATGAGAATGGGTTTCCTCTGTATTACTAACCATACCAAAGCTAGGAAGTGGTTTAAGAATATGTTTTTACAACATGAAGTATTTCCTGAAGGAGCCATTCTCTTGGGCAGAGAGAGCACTTGTTTTCATCTCTGCCCAACCTCCACCCCCAAAATCCAGCTCCCTCTTTTCTTGTCAATAAGCATCTTATACATTCTAGGTGACATAGTTTAAATAAGCTATCATTGCCATTTTCACAAGACAAAGGTTGTGCCTTTTCACTTCCATTTTATAATTTTAAATGTACTTTGAAAAGCTCTAGCACTTGCAAATGCTTATAGTTGAAAAAGTAAAGAAATGCATGAGCCTACTGTCTTAGGTTCCATTTCATTGTCCAGCAGACATTCCATGCTGATTTCAAGTCCAGATAAAATAGTGTTTGAATTCAATTTCTCTGGAATTTGAAAAGTTGCTCTTTAAACTCCTATTCTCTGAGATCTTTTAAAAAACAGTAGCACTTTTGTTAAAAACAAAATCACAAGATTTAAAAATCTTTAATGGAAAACAGTTTGCAAGTGAATTCGAGATTTTTCTCATCAATCACCGCTGTGTCACTTTCAAGATGTGTTTTTCAACATAGCTCTCCATAAATTTATGGCATTCTCTGGTTTGATTTTCCTCTCACGTAATGAGGGCTCAATTTTTCACTTGGATCATGAAAAAAAAGTTGAAAGATAAATGACGTTTTAAAATTCTGATTCTACACCATTTGCTGCGTTCCACGGAAACTATGAATGGGTTAGTCATTTTCTGCAATTATTAATGACCTTAGTGTGATCACTTGATGAAAGTCATGCTACCCTAGTCAGTGAGTTTTTGTGCTTCTTCTGAAGTTTTTGTTGTTGTTGTTGCTTCTTTGGACCAGTTCTATGGTGAACTAAATTAGTAAATTTATGTCTGCTATTTCAGCTCTAAGTTACATATAATTCATTTTTGTGTGCTTATCTGGGAACAATCCATTATTGACTTAGTTTGGAGTAGACATAATGTACCAATCTTAGTCATCAGAAATATGTCCTACTTAGAGAAATTTTCCACTCACTTTATTTCTCAAATGCACAGACCACTTTTAAAAGTTCTTATCTACAAACAACAGAGAGGAGTGGTTTCACACTCTAGAATTCATCATAAGCCACTGGAGAATTTGACATATCCTTATACTTCTAACTTATCTGCCTGAAGCAAATTTTAGCATAAACCCTTAAATGATTAAATGAAATTCACTCAACCATTTACTTGCATAGTTTGAAGATTTGTAACACAACGGATGGTTATATTTTGGGAAGAAGAAATATGGCCTCAATGGCTGAACTAACATAAAACAAAACAACCAACTTAAGTTTCTCAAATGCTTCCAAGCGTTTGGATTTCGAATGGGTAAAGGTTACTGCTCTCCTGCTCCAGCTTTATCTGAATTTCTTACTTTTACTTTCTCTTTTCATCCCTCCTCCCCTACCGCGTAATTTCTACCTTCCTTTGGTCAGTTCGCTTCTGTATGTCACGTACACCATTTCTGCCGGAGACCTCAGACTTTTTGGAACAGGGCATTATGCCTTCTTTCCACATTGCTCTTCCTCCCTATTCTAAGAAGATAGAATCTAAGAATGAAAAGTTGAAGTTTATCTAACGAAATACCCCATCATTTGAAAAGATTGTCAGTACTCTAGGAGAAGAACATTGTCACTCTTTGTGGACAAAAAAAAAAAAAAAAAAAAAAAAAAAAGGCAAGAGAAGTATTTCTTGCTCTACAGAAGTAGAGTTTTAAATAAGACTTTTGATTTCCTTTTGCTTTAGTTTGCTAGGGCTACCATAACAAAATACCACAGACTGGCTGGCTTAAACAACAGAAATTTATTTTCTTACTGTTCTAGAGACTAGAAGTCTGAGATTGAGATGTCGGGAGGTTTGGTTTCTTTGGAGGATTTATTTTTTCCTTGGCTTGAAGATGGTCGTCTCACCATGTTCTTACATGGTCTCTCCTCTGGGTGTGTGCCCCCCTAATGTTTCTCTGTGTGTCCAAATTTCGTCTTCTTATAAATCATGTTGGATTAAGGCCTACATCAACAGCCTCATTTTAACTTAATCACTTCTTTAAAGGCCCTATCTCTAAATAAATTCAGGTACTGGGGTAGGGTTTCAACATATAAATTTGGGGGTAACACAATTCAGCCCCTAATACCTGTTTTTTGGTAGAACCTTCTTCAAGTAGCCGTGGTAGATCTGTTGCTGCAGGATCTGGTTTTCTCTTCATATAAACATTAAAATGCCCATTAGCCTTTTCATTATATCTGGATAAGAGTGGCACTATCATCGGAAATTAGATGAGCTTTTCTCTTTGTCCTAGGATTAGGACAATACCCTTAAATTATTCCAGAGGGCCCTGCAGGTATTGTGTTACTGTTCTGATTTATTTTTATTTACTTTAAGTAATACACTATAGTTTTGGAAAGAGGTGTACCCCGCAGGGGGTACTGCTAAAGGTCAGATATTGAAGACTTGTTGGTCTTCTAGCTATTTGCAACATACCAGTTTATAGGCTTCTATATTTGTAAAGGCAGATCTACACTTAACCAGAGGGAGAAGCCAGATTAGAAGCAACTATCGGCTAGGTTTGGTTGTGTATTAGTCTGTATTAGTTAGGGCCTTCCAGAGAAATAGAACCAATAGAGAATCTAGGTATCCATGGGCCTATCTATCATCTATCTTTATTTATTTAAAGGAATTGACTCACATGATCATCAGGCGGGTCAGTCTAAAATCTGCAGGGCATGATAGTAGGCTGGAGATCCAGAGAAAATTTGACATTGCAGTCTTGAATCCAAAGGCAGTCTAAGAATTCCTTGCTTTTCTGGGGACCTCAGTCTTTTCTCCTAAAACCTTCAACTGTTTGGAATAGGTCCACGCACATGATGGAAGATAATCTGCCTTACTCAAACTCTGTTGAATTAAATGTTAATTGCATCTAAAAAAATTCCTTCACAGAGACACCTTGACTGGTGTTTAAACAAACAACTGTGTACCATAGCCTCGCCAAGTCGACACATAAAATTAACCATCACAGGTGGCTTTTAAAAAACAGTGATGACAACTTACTGTGGACACTATGTCCAAGAACATGGCTTATGTTTTTACTATAAGTTAACTGCTTTTAGGCATCTAATGAAGGTAGTGATGTCAACTGATGTGTGATATAGCCATCTTAAAGGGGAAATGATCAGTGCTATTTATCATCTCTTCCCATGCACAGCTACATAAGGCATGCAAGAGGGCCACCCAAAGAATGAGTATGTATTGTGAACTTTCAACTTCCTGATGCAAAGAACCATACTACAGGGCTCTTACTATAGTTTTGCTTTTTGAATCCCCTGTACATCACCCAAGACATGATTTCCACCCCATAACTTTAAGCAGTGCTTCATATTTTGGAGGTAAAGGGCTTCTGAACCCTTTCTTCAAATGAAATTTGGAAACATAAACAAACGAACAATGAAATGGAACAATGACAGTGCTCAGGTGCAAGTGGTTTTCTTCACCACTGGCCCCAACCTCACCGTTTTAACACCATACTCTGAATGTAAGAATATTACATCGTTCACATCCTGGCAATATCAAATCCTCAGAATACAGTTCCAAACCAGGAAAAAAAAAAAAAAAGCTAAAATTTTCTGTGATAACTTGAAAGAGCTATTGCAAATCCCTTGCTCTCTAATTAGCCCTTTATTATTTCAACCATCATGTGTGACCTCATTGGTCTGAACTTGGGTTTCCATTCTTCACTAAGCCCAAATATGAGCTTTCTCAGGCCCTTGCATACAGTATTGTGTTGGTGAACAAGACTCTTACTTGGAAGACGAGTCTATCCAATGGATAGCCTCTATCTAGATCTTCTCCCTCTGACTTAAGGGGAGAAGTAGTTCCAGGAAGATGCAATGAGAAGAAAAATGACAGACAAGATAGAGGTGCAGGAGGTCACAAAACAGAATTACTGCATGGTGAGGGACGTCCGTATTAGTAGCAATGAGTCAAACGAGTTTAATTTATATTTAGTAGCCTCTCTTTAAGAGAGCGGAGGAGTATTTTAGTGACTATTTTAGAGAAGTATTTGGAAAGTATTTCAGAAATACTTTAGAGGACTATTTTAGAAAGCTTCCAAATAGATTATCATTGTTTTGTAAAAGTTTTGGCACACATATGGGAGAAGTCAGTTTAGAGAACTTCATTTACATAAAAATCTAAGAATCCTAATTCTATAATCACGTGTTTGCATTATCTTACAATAATCCACGAAAGTGTGTTGTTCTTTCAGTTCAGCTCAACTTCAGAATTTGAAACACTGTGCGTGGCACTTGCCTTTGAGGAGGATCTTTCACCGTAGACACAGAAAAACAAACATAGTTAGATGGGATAACCTGTCATTAAAATAACAAAAACACCAACAACGATAACCAGAGCTACAGTCACTAATGTCTCCGTGTCAGACGCTGATCTAAGCAGTTTCCAGTAAGAAATTGTTTACCCTCCTCTGAGGCAGGGAACATTCTGCCCATTTACAGTTAAGGAAGCTATGACCTAGGAAGTTCAGGAATTCAAGATGGCGCTGCTAATACCTGGAGAGACAACATTAACACACAGGCAGTCTGGCAACAAACTCAATGCTCCGGGGCTCTGGGGTTTGGAGTGAGCGGCATCCAGAGTTTACTCAGAAAAGCCTTGTGGACACAGTGGGTCTTCATCACTGAGGGAGCGAGGGTGGATGGGTAGTAGGATGACAGGAAGCATCACAATCAGAGCCAAAAACCCCAGAAGAGAAGGTGGAATGAAGGGCTGACGAGGACTCCCAGGGCCGGGGTGACGGTGTGTCAGGGGGAGTTACAGCAACAAGAGGGAGAAACATGGAAGCCACGGTCAGTTAATGGAGAATCTCAAGTTGAGGCCAAGTTTGGCTCCTGATGCAACAGGACTAACTGAAACCCACCGGAGGCTCATGAGTGTGTGAAGTGAACACAGGTATACTCTGAAGACATTGCGGGCTTGGTTCCAGACCCCTGCAATAAAGCATATACTGCAATAAAGTGAGTTGAATGAAGTTTTTGGTTTCCCAGTGCATATAAAAGCTGCATTTACACTCTACAGTCGTCTATTAAGTGTACAACAGTATTATGTCTAAAAAAATGTGTATGCCTTAATTGAAAATTCCTTTATTGAGAAAAAATGCTAGCCATCATCTGAGTTTTCAGTGAGCTATAATCACTGATCATGGGTCACTATAAGAAATATAGTAATAATAATGAAAACCATTGAAGTATTTGAGAATTGCCATAAATGACCCAGAAACATGATGGGAGCAAACCCTTTTGGAAAAATGGAGCTGATAGACTTGCTTGATGCGAGCTTGCCTTCAATTTGTCAAAAATGCAGTGTCTGGGAAGCACCATAAGATGGGCACAACTGAACATGCCTGTAATGGAAATGACTTTGGTAGCCTGGTGCCATAGAGTCTGGGAGAAGTGGCTTCTAGGAAAGATCTGGACTGCCCCAGTGCCTGCCCTGAATGCTGTTTGCTCTGAGAACACAGGTTAAGGTTTACATAAAATTTCTCATAGACTGTGAAGGTCACATTTCCTACACTATATGCCAACTCCCCCAGCCCCCCCCCCCCCCCCCAAGGACCTCAGGGAATGCAAGATATTTTAAATCTTTGAGGCAAACCGCAATAAATAATGTCTTTCAGACACAGGCAAATTATTAGCTGAGGGACAGTCACAGTTTCAACATTAAATTGTGCTACATTCCTTTTAATGATGCTATATTTTTGAGAAGCTGGGTTTTTCAAAGTTGCTGTGATAAAAAGCAAGTAGCAATGAAGAAATCAATATGAAAGGAAATAAAAGGTGGTCGTGTGCAATCTGATGGCAGGGTCTCCAAAGCTATGCAATGCCCCGGAGGCACATACATCCAACCTGTTAGTATATACAGTAGTGGTTATTTAAACATGAAATAAAATACAAATTTTTTTCCAGTTTGTTTGGATTAAACTAGTTAAAAAAACATTAGGTTTTTTTTAACTCTATGGCATTTGATCTTGCTGATGCCATGAAAAAGTTATACCAAAGGCATCATGAACTGAGAAATTTGCAAACCTCTATGCTAGGGATTATGCCAGCTTTGGGTACCCTACCAGTTAAGGAATGGCCTTCAGAGTGTTCTAAATCTGTCATTTTTCACAGGTAATTGCATACAAAGGAAAGTTAGAGAGAGAGGGGGAAAGAGAGAGTTTTATATTTATTTTGGCTGCATTATACTTATTTTTTTTTTTTTCAAAGGACTACTTATTTTAAAAGGCATAATGATGTTTAATCTCACCTCAAAATCTCCTGCCTCTTCCTTCCTGGTTTGCCCCACCTTGGTAAAATGGGATTGCCATCCAATCAGAAAACTAAGCATCATCTTTTCTTCTTTCCTCTCTATACCCCTCCAAAGTGAAGCTCTCACTGGGTCTTGTTGCTTCTGCCTTCAACACAGAGCTCCTGTCCATCCATCTCTCTCTGGCCTCACTGCCACCCCCTTCCCCAAACCACCATCTTTCTTCCCCCAGCCCCAGACGTCTGTAACAGCCTCCCACAGGTCCTTCACCCATCCGTCCTCTTTTTCTGTTCTCAGCAAAACAGCCTCAATAATTTTTTGAAAATATAAAGGGTATCAGCTTATTCCCTTACTTAAAACCTTCAGTAACTTTTCATTTTACTGCATTAAAAAAAATCAAAGCTACTTACCATGACTTAAGCCAATCCCACAACATTTGTCTGTCCTCCGCCTCCCTGACCTCATCCCCACATCATGCCCTCTGACTCCACACTCCAGCACACTGGCTTCTTTCGGTTTTGCTGAGCCTCTGAGCTCTTCTCCCACTCAAGGCTTTTATGCCTCTGTCTGGAACTCTCCCAGCCATTGCCACCGCTATGACCAACTCCTTTCATCCTTTGGGTCACAGCTTAACTGTGACTTCTTCAGCGAAACTCCTTCTCTGACCACAATGCCTTCAGCAAAATCCCTCCACACAATCGAAAGTAGAATCTTTTTTATGGCCTGAACTGATCACAGTTTTTATTTATAGTTGCCCGTTTACTTCTTTATTGCCTGACTGGCCCCTCTAAACTAACTGTAGGCTGTAGAGTAGCCTCCGGGTCTTTGTACTTACCAGCGTAGTACATCTAACACCTAGCTGTGTCTCTGGTATTCCGTAGGCATTCCATAATAATTGTGAAATAAATGAATGATAAATGAACGTGTGAATGGGAAGATGCACTCCACTCCATCAAACGTGTGGGTTGGAATGTGGGAGTGGTCTGTTTGATCTGTCCCACTCTGCTGGCCATTACATCCAGCCCCGTCTTCTTATGGGCCCCACCTTCGTCTACAGAATGGAAAGTGACTCCATAGGGTACAAACCTGAAGGCAAATTTAGGGACACAAACAAGGTAGCAGAGTCCCCTTTCCCCTGAATAACTCTTCAAATCCGTAACATTGTGAGTACAAATAAAAATTTCAGATTGTTTTCTTTGGAACACTTTTTCCTGTCCTAAGAACTTGGCTATTTTAATATTTCTTTTTTTTTTTAAGATTTTATTTATTTATTTGACAGAAGGAGAGAGCCAGCACAAGCAGGGGGAGCGGCAGGCAGAGGGAGAGGGAGAAGCAGACTCCTGGCAGAGGAGGGAGCCTGATGCGGGGCTCAATCCCAGGACCAGGGATCATGACCTGAGCTGAAGGCAGATGCTTAACTGACTAAGCCACCCAGGCACCCCTATTTTAATATTTCTTAAATGGTTTGAATATATACCATATCTAAGAGCTTTCTTGAGCAACTATTTCCTTTGTGCTAAAAGTCTATCTTGATTTTTTTTTTATTTATAGAAGCCCCAGAAATGATGCTCATAGGAATAATGTAGGAACAAGATTTCTTATGATGTTTGCCATATACAGCATTGAGAATGTTGCAAAACAATTATTTCGGTTTTCTGAGAATGAATCTTATCTCCAATTTTTTACGCTATTAAAAATGTCATTATGGTTCTGGAAAAAAAAAAAACTTTATTTGGTGCCTGAAAATGATGGGAAATTTGGGCAAAGTTACACAAGAACTGGCAGAAAGAGATTTAGAAAGTATATGCATTTGCATTATGTGTATTCAAGGTGTTTTATTAGTTTTAATATTTTAGTCTTAGTAAAGCATGTGAGTGTATCATCATTAATTTAGCATTTTGTAAATATATAAACATCTGTTTCCTAAATACTAGGAGTAAGGGTCTAGAGTAAACACTAAAGAGAAAAAAAAACACCTCTAATATCTGGTTTCACCCACTGGGAGTTTACATTCCAACTGAGAAGTTTAGACATGCATATGTACAACTGTACTATGATGTCATTTGTAATAAAATTTATACTTACAGAACTGATAATAAGTACTATAGAAATGTGGGGAAAGAAGGGATTTCTTTGAATTCTTTCTCCTCTCCCCCCCCGTTTTATTGAGGTATAATTAACAAATAAAAATTGTGCGTATTTAAGGTTCACAACATGGTGTTTCCATATAAATATACATTGTGAAATGATGGCCACAATCGAGTTAATTAACACATCCATCCCCTCACATAATTACCTTTTTTTATGAGAACACTTAGGATCTACCCTCTTAGCAAATTTCAAGTGTATAATACAGTGTTATTAGCAGTCACCATGATGTACATTAGATCTCTAGAACTTACTCATCTTATAACTGAAAGTTTGTATCCTTCGACCAACACCTTCCTATTTCCCTACCTCCCAGGCTCTGGCAACCATCATTCCACTCTCTGCTTCTATGTTTGTCATTTTTAGAGTCCATATATGAGTGAGATCATGCAGAATTTATCTTTCTGTGACTGGCTTATTTCCCTCAGCATGATGCATTCCAGGTTCATCCACGTTGTCACAAATGGAGAATTTCTTTCTTTTTTAAGGCTGAATAATATTCTAATGTATGTAACTACCACATTTTCTTTATGCATTCATCCATCAATGGGCATAAATTGTTTCCATATTTTTTGAATTCTAAATTCCTGAGAATGCTATGGAAAAGAGGGGTGTTTGCTGGTGTTGAAAGGGGAGATTTCTTTATAAGTAGGATTTTTACGAGTGTCCTATAAAGAAGAAATGGACAAGGAAATAGCTATCTTGGGAAAGTATGAGCAATGATTGAAGAGAGACAGCAAATGTCAGAGGTCTCTCTTTGTGACCTAAGCTGAAGGATGGTCCAAAGAATGAGCAATGATCTGCAATGGACAACCACCTCAAGTATTGGAGTCCGTCCTTTTAGTGCAAAATATATCCTGGTAGCCCAGTTCCTCTCATCTTTCCTACCCCTTCTTAGCAAAAGAACACTGGGACCTTCCCTAGCACTCTTTTTTCTGCATAGACAAAAAAAAAAAAAAAAAAAAGGAAGAAGTGGAGTAGATAGATGCATCATTAATACCTTCCTAGAATGTAAACGATGTTGTTGGGAAGACACTGGTGTTCTTCCTTCTGACTCTTGCCTTAGACTGTGGCCTGGTCCAGGTTGCTCTGTGATGATTAAAGGTCTGAGAAAAGAATGTCCCTGAGCAGATAACAAGAGTTTCAGTGACAGAGTATCTACCAAGTGTTTTCCTTAACAGCATTTACCCGAAGAATCCTGGATCAGTATCTCTCTGTGGGAGCTTCCACTTATCCTCTTAGAAGATTGTTCTGATTAGGGACAATTGTTTCAGAGGAAGGGATAAATTCAGGTGAAGCTGGTGATAGAACTTAAGACTGCTGACTGCAACTTTTACTTTAGACGAGGGGTAATTTTTTCTTCTATTTTACCTAAAGTATTTTAGATTTAGTAGAAAGCTCGGGGTTTAGCATTTTATAAAGATCACTCAAAATTCAAAATAGACTCCACAAAATAAAGAATGGTTAAATAGCATTGTGCTTGTGCCTTCAGTGTTCAGTTGGAGGATTCGATTTAATCTAAAAAATGCAATTAAAACATAAGTGTTTGCACCCAGTTTAAGTCAATAGACAATAGATGTTACTATGTATAAGGTACCATAAAAATAGCTGTGGAAGATTTGAAAAGTTTAGTGCCTGGTCTCTGCCCTCACTGGGAAGAGGAGACATAATCAGAGGAAATACAAAATATATAAGGCAATATGTAAGCACCAAGTTAAGTGATTCAGCAATTTAAATTTGAAGACTGAAAACCTCATTGTAATTGCAAATTACGTAATTGCATTTTCACGTTTTACAATAAATGAGATGAATTTCTCTCCAGATTGTTCTTTTCCTGGAGAGGCAACTTGGCCCGCAGAGTCCACGCTGAAAGCCGAGCCCAGCACCCCCCAAAAGCACCTGGTGCTCTGAGGCTATGCAGCCCCATTTGCACCCTCTGGGTGGGGTAGACGGAAGAGGTTTGCCCCAAAGAAAAAAGTGGAATATGCCAGTCTTACGGATGTCCGAATTCTGAGCTGAAGAAAAAATTTCCTTTTCTCTGGCTCTACGAAGACAAGTTATCATGTTTCCCCAGTAAACAAATGAGAATTAATTTGGAGGCAATTCCACGCTGGTGTTTAAAGTCATGCTTGGATTTTTAAAGTATCTGGATACGAGGACGCGGTATGGCTCAAATGCAGCTTCAAAGACTCAGAATCTCAGGGTAGATTTTGTAGAGTGGAGAAGATGTGGCTAATTTTCATTACCTAACATACAATCGGTATTGGCTGTGGGGATTTTCTCTGATAAGCAAGAAAGTGAAACGGAGCAAAGGTAGTCCTATGCTCAAGTGATTATACCAGATAAAATTTTCTGGGTGAACTATTTAGCTATTATTTTAAATACTGGGAGGCTAATTTATGTCAGCTTGAGCCCAAGTTCGGCTCACTGCTGGGATTCAGAAATGTTCAGGGATGTCTGATCAGTTGATCAAATGACAGCACACATAGACACATTCACATTCTTTGACTCACACAGGGAAAGAATTTGCCTCAAAATATAGGAAAAGAAGAAGTGGGATGAGCACCATGGTGTCTGACTAGGGGCCCCATAGTGGGCCTATTGGACATCTGCTCTGTCCATGGCCATTTCCCATTTTTTTGAGATTTATTCCCATTTCTTAGAGGCTGATGCACTGCAGACAGATTAGTATTATATAATCCTAGCCATGGCTGATTGGACCTGATGTAGACATTCTACTCAAGGTTGGTCATTCTGATTTTCTTTCCTAAGATCCTGGAATTGAAATTCTAAGATGTCCAGGAACTGTCTCCATAGGACCGAATCATACAAACCATTGAATTGTAGTCACAGCAATATAGTCGGCCAGGTGAAGGAAAAGCAGAAGAAGTTGGTTGGCAGAGGGAGAAAGAAGAGTGAAATAGATACACCAGGAACTCGATGTTACAAGTTGCGCGCCTATGGTTCTCAGGGACAGAGGGTGACCCAAGGGGAAGAAAGGCATTCTCGCACTTAATGCGGAAATAGCCCTGGCGGAGAGAGCAGTAGACTCCGGAGGGCGCAGGAAGCAGGGGCAACATAAGGACACTTGGAATTTACTTGGAGGATCAGGTCAGTAGTTGTGGAGAGGAAAAGTAAGAGTGTAAGACATACATCCATGAGATGAGGAGAGCAGTGAGCCATTGAACATTGGGTAAGTAGAATTAAAGTACCCACGATTGGTTAGGTCCAAGGAAACTTGCAACCATATAAGAGCAAGGGCTATATCTCCAGAGCAGTTGCCTTGCAAATAGGAAGCAAAGAACAAAGCACAATGGTTGTTGTTTTTTTTTTTTAATTTTGTTTTTGTTTTGTTTTAATCCCAGATGGACTTGAATCCTTGAATAAGAAGTGTCCCTCAGTGACTAGGTAGCTTTGGCCAAATCAATTACCTTCTCAGGATCTCATTTGCTCATTTGTAAAAGGAAGCATTTGGACACAATGATGCATGTAGTGTTTTGGGGTCTGAAACTTGTACTTATGTGAAACTATGAATATCTTACAGTGGTTCTCCTCCTTCTTCAAAAGCATCCACAAAAAATATTTTGTGGTAGCTGGTTCATTTATTTTGGTTTTTCCCTATGCTTAGATTTTATTATCTGTATGTGTTTTATTATAAATCAGCATTTGTCACAGTCTTTCTTATACGCTGAAGGGCAAAAGGCAACTTTCCTAAGACAGGATTTCAAAACAATATGTTTTTTACTATAGATTTTAAAAAAGAAACAGTGTGCCGAAATGAATCTTTCCTCTATGAAGTATGGGACCCAAAAGCTATTATAAACTTGCTTCTGGTACATGTCAGTGACTGAACATTGAAAAGACTAGTGTAGCTGTGTTAAAAATCTGATTTGTGTTTGCTGAAGAATTCCAGGGCCCCTTGAGAGGAGACCTTCTGGAAGCTCTTACCAATAGTGGAAATGTTCCCATAGAGGCCTGGGAAATGAAAGGCTGCTGAAGTAGTGGAAGAGAGACGATGATCAATACACCTAAATCTTTGATAGGCTATGCAAGGCTATACCTATCATAAATCCTAGCTTGGCAGAAGAGTCAAAGAAAAAAAAAAAAGGTAGAGAGCCAAGGATGCAGAACAAGATTTCCATTGGAGACACAGAGTGAATCAGAAATAGTGTAAAGACTATCCTACACAGAATTAGTAGGATAGTTTAAGACTAGCCTTAGGAAAACCTGAAAGGAGACAAAGTATATTTGGAAATAGCTCCATTGGGCTCTAAAAACTGCAGAACTTCTTTTCCAAGATACATTTTTTTTTTATTTCTTAAAGCACCATCCTGGATGCTTGGATGTGGCATGAAAATGAATTGCAAAATCATAATCCCTACTGTAGGATGAGAATTCGTCAATATTTCTGGATTACTCTCTTTGCTGGAGCCATGATGCCCATGTATTCTAGAAATACATAGATGTGATGGCAGGTTAAGAACTAGGTGCATTAAGGTAGCAAAGGAAGAAGGCAGAGAGACAGAGAAGGGAAAGAGAAGAGGAAGGAAGGAAAATTTAGAATGCCGAAAAGGTATCAGACACTGCTGGAATATTCATATACGTGATTTAATTTTCACCATGAAAGAGACTGAATATCATGTGGAATAAACACGGGAGAAGAATGGCGATTTTTAAACAATGTGTTGAGTGTTGAGGAGACAATATTACTCTATCCTCAAAGGGTTGCAGGGACAATGATGATAAATGTGTAAGTTTTTGTATACTGCTGGTCCCGGAGTAAGCCTTCCTTACCATCGCAGGTAGCTATGGATTTGCCGATTTTACACACCAGTCACCTGGTAGGCAGAAAGGTTCAGTCCTCTGTCAAAAAATTCCTCGGTTTACGATCCAAGCCAGAGCACTTTGACTTACGTGGGACTTTGATCAGTGAAGGCAGAGCTGAAGCAGGCAGAGTAGAAATGGCATGTCATTTGTGGTACCTCTCTTCTCTTCACCACATCTTGTTTGGTCCACTGGTCCTCATGGAGCTGGAAGTATGCTAACAGGACTGTCCCCTTGGTAATGGCCCTTGAGTGACCCCTCTCCTTCTTCCAGCTCCCTTCACATTAACCTGTGAACTAGTCCCTGACTGAATGCTCTCTCATGGCAAACTTGAAAAGGCATTTTATGTTAGGACATTATCCTATGATAATGATTGGAGGGGCTACCACCTCAGCCTCATCCCGGCTATTATGATAATTCAAAATAAATTTGTACGTTCTTGAAAACTCCCAAGTTTTGCATTCTCATGATACATCCTCATTCTCCACACACAGGGTTATTCACCAGATCACACAGTCACCGAGAGAGATGGTTGGCTCACTTGCAGCTCACAGCCTGGGGGAGTTGACCTTTGGACCAAGCTGGACTCCTGTATGTAGCTGTGTGGTCCAGCACTGGGTTCAGGGTGGTTTTCTCCACCTCAATCAATTAATTACTGTTTCCTGAGTATCTCCTAGAAACTCAAAATTAGGTAATAGAAAAACATAAAACAACCTTGAGGTTGGCCTCAAGGACTTTCTGTATAGAGTATCTAAAAGAAGGTCAGGGAAAGTTGGAGGAAAGTTTCTAACCATCTATGAGTGCTTGTTGCTCTCTGTCAATTAACTCTTCATCTATAAAACTGATCCAAGCAAATCACCCAAAAAATGGTAAAGATTTTTGTTTGTATTAGGTATTGTAGCCACACAGAAAACATTAGACCAAGGGAAATCTAAAGGATCAATAAAAAATGATTCTGGATTCCTTTTCTGGCCTTTCACACCTCCTAACAGAAAAAACAGAATTTTAAAAGATCCATCATTGAAATTGCACCTTAAAACATAAGACCTAGATTCTGGTTTGGTACCCATCAGCGAGTAACTGTGTGATCTTGCATAAGTTACTTAACCTCTCTGGATCTTGGTATTCTTTTCTATAAAATGAAGGGGTACCACGTGTGAGAAATTACATGCTGATAAGATCTTTCTTTCAGCTATAACTATGGGCTCCTTTTTTAAAAAAAAAGATTTTTAAAAATTTTAAATTATCATTTTGACAGGTGGGTGGACTTGGCTGCAAGGGCAGCCTCCAGTCTTTACTGAAGTTTTGGGCTTCTGCAACTGCAGAGGGCAACTGTGGGCTTTGCAACACAGAGGGACTGGAAGGAAGGTCCCTCTGGTCCCTCCAGTGGCCCGTGAGACAGTCCTTAAACTTATGGGCCCCAGCCTACACCTAACAGTGATCACAGCTTAATGCAAATAGATTGAGAGCCACAGAGAGTTTCATTCCTAGCTCTGATGCTAATTTGAACTGTTACTTAAGATAAGTTACTTACACTGTCAATTTCACATTTTCCCCCTTGACCAAAAGGGAACAATAATACTGGTTCTAATCACTTCATTGGATTGTGTGTGGGTCACCCCACACCCCCCGCACAGTACCCAGATATAAAATGCCTTCAACATCGTTGGTGGATGGTGGTGGTGGTGTGGTTTGTGATGACAGATCTTTGTTTAGAATATATATGTCACTCACGGGCCTCTCCGCCTGATTAATTTTCAAGGACCACTCGTGGTCTGCTCAAAAACCTTCTGTAGCTGCCCGTGCTTGACGAAGGCCATCTCAAGGACCTGGGGCCTCAGCCTGGTTCCTGTGAAGGCCCGAGAGACCGGTTAGACTCAGCAGCTCAGCAGTTTGCCGCTGTCTACAGCAAGGCCTCTGCACTTCCTTTTCTCCTCTCTGTTTCTTTAGAGACTTCCCTGAGGCTGTCTGCGGACCTAGCACATTAGCCTGGGATTCTGATCCCTTCCTATTGCATTCCTGCATCTGTCCTCCACTGAAGAGCTGCCCACCTGACGTTGGTGCCCCCACTGTCAGTAGGTTTCCTCTCCGGCCTCCGTCCCTGTTGCTTCTGCCCCTGCAGCTCAGGCCCGTGTGACCGACGACCGGGCTCCCACTGTCCATCAGTGCTGCAATCTCAGCACTGAAGCCCCCAGCTGCTGTCCCCTGTCTTCGGCAGGCTGACCCCCATCTCCTCCAGCCTTGTCGCCTGCCTCTCCCCATGCTAGCTTACTGCTCATGGTGAAATGTAGAAAACCTGCTTAGAATAATCTCTGCCTTCCCTCCCCTTTCGAACCGCTCTACATCTTTGCCGTCTTGCAAGGTGTCACCAAAACTCCACCTGCTCTGGAAAGCCTTCCCTTGCTACCCCGCTCAGACATGGCAGCCTGGTGTTCTCCTGCCAGCAATAATTTTTATCCTTTGCACTCCACTTCTGACACTGAATTGCTGTCACAGCTGACGTTCAAAGGCAAGACTTGAGTCTGGCTACAGACTTTGTAAATCCTACCATTGACACCTTTCCCTAAAGCTCGACTAAAAAAAATATTGCTTGCAACAAAAGGTTGTACAGAGTAAAAATACTGAATAGTTTTGTTTTAGTTGATATATTTTTTTTTATCAGACCCAGAAGTGATGAAGTGATGGACTAAACACAGTCACGATCTCTTTCCAAACTGTTGCCAATAGTCTTCACCCAACTACCTCAAAGGATTCTTCCAAACCCAAGCAAAGGGAGAGGGAAAGAAGGCAAAAGCAATGCCGACGGTAAGTGGTGGCTGTGCTTTCGCTTCCTGCTTAAATGCCTTGAGACGAACCCAGGTGTGGATTACTCAACTGCTTCTTTCCAGGGACAAGGACAGGTTGTATGAAATTATTCGATATGCCCTTCCCTTTGAATGTAGGGGATGCTGTGACTGCCTTGGTGTCTTTGTTCATTCCGGCTGCTATAGAGCAAGATACTGTAGGCAGGGAGCCTTGAACAATGGAAATTCATTTCTCACAGTTCTGGAGGCTGGGAAGTCCGAGAGCCAGGCATCGGCGGATTAGGTGTCTGGACAGTTCATAGACTGCCATCTTTTTGCCGTGTGCTTGCGCGCATGGCAGAGGGAGTGAGGGAGCTCTCCGGAGTCTCTTTTAAAAGGGCACAAATCCCCTTCAGGAGGGATCCACCCTTATGACCTAATCACCCACCTCCAAACATCATCACACTGGGGATTAGGTTTCAACATATGAATTTTGGGAGACACAAACATTCAGTCTATAGCGCTTAACCAAATGAATACAGCAGAAGTAACCCTGGGCCACTGTCTGGGCTAACGCTTTCAGAGACTGGCGACCTCTACTATCTCTTACACTCACATCTGAGATTGAGCTATCTTATGAGACAAAGCCCAAGCAGTCCATGGAGAAGCCAAAGGGAAAGAAAGAGTGGCCCTCAAGGGAGTTTCCAGCTGACAACCAGTGCAGACTCCATGCAGATGAGCCGTTATGGAAATGAACCCTCCAACCCTGGTCAAGCCAGTCCAGCAGATGCTTCCAGGAACAGAAATGAGCAGTCCACAGAGACCCCTGTCCAAATTACATATATATATATATATACTTTTTTTTTTTTAATGAGTAATTGTTGTTTCAAACCACTAAACTTTGGGTTGTTTGGTAGGTAGTTATAGCCAAACAGAATATAGTTAGAATGAGTTCCTGTCTTTCTGATTGAAATTAGAGTTGGTTGAACTGACCTGGTAAACTTCATGATTACACATTGCACAGAAAGTTCTACCAAAAATGTGGATGTACTTACATCCAGAATTTTTTTTTTAAGATTTAATTTATTTATTTGACAGAGAGAGACACAGCGAGAGAGGGAACACAAGCAGGGGGAGTGGGAGAGGGAGAAGCAGGCCTCCCGCTGAGCAGGGAGCCCGATGCGGGGCTCGATCCCAGGACCCTGGGATCATGACCTGAGCCGAAGGCAGACGCTTAACGACTGAGCCACCCAGGCGCCCCACATCCAGAATTTTTGCCAAAAAAATAAAAAAAATAAAAAAATAAACAATGCTAAAAGCACCAGCTCAACTTTTTTAGTGAAATGATTCCAAAATGACACTGCTTTAATTCCTCATGTGTATTCTACAAGTTGGAAGGAGAGCATAAATGCCATTAAATGATGCCTGGTCTAGATTTCGCCTTTCCTGCCATGATGAGGCTTTAACACAGTAAGCCATTAGAAATGGGGTCTAGGGCACTCAGGTCTTAGGTTGGAGAGAATGTTTAGATATTAACAATATTTCTACCCTTCCAGGACCTGGTGGAGAATGTAAGGATTCAGTGGCAACCTATATTCATCAAATACTTAGTAAGCTTTGATTACACGATTATGGGTGAGGCACCATGCTGAACTTTGAAGGTACAGTGGTGACAAAGAAGATACTGTCCCTGTTCTCATGGAGCTTACATTAGGTGGGAGATATGAACAATCAATCAATAACCACATACCAAATAATTATACCACAACAATTTTGCTAAGTGCCATGGAGGAAAAATACAGAGAGAATCAGAGGGCACATTGGCAGAATCTAACTGAACTTGGCGGTAAAATATATCCTCCCTGGGAAGTGGCACAGACTGAGATCTAGGAGTGGGTAAAAATTTGCCAGGTGGAAACTGGAATTTGCCAGTGAGAGAGCCACTCCTGTGAGGTGGGAAGGAGCACGGGGATTGGAGTAACAGAGAGAAGCTGTCTTCCCAGAGCACACTGACCAAAGTGGGGAGTAATGGGGATGAGGCTGCCTAGGGGGTTAGCAGCTGGACCGTGCAGCACTTTTAGGCCATGATAATAATTTTTAATTTTTAAATTAAATTAAATTTAATTGAAAATTAAAATTTAAATAATAAATTTTAAAATTAAAGTTTTTAATTTTAATCTGAATAGTGAGGTGACATCCATGACAAGCTTTAAGATATGAAATGATCATAGTGATTTTTTTAAAAAGATAAATCACAGAAGGAACATTTTGGGGGTGACATAAGAAGTGAACTAGATATTTCCTTTAACAAAGGAGGGTTCGGGGCACCTGGGTGGCTCAGTGGGTTAAGGATCATGCCTCAGGTCATGATCCCAGGATCCTGGGATGGAGCCCCAGGTCAGGCCCTTGGCTCATCAAGGAGCCTACTTCCTCTTTCCCCCCCCCTCCCCCCGCTCATGCTCTCTCTCCTCCCCCCCTCCCCCGGTATCTCTCTCTCAAAAAAATAAATAAAATCTAAAAAAAAAAACAAAATAAAAGCCAAAACAAAACAAAGGAGGGTTTGATAGGAGAGGAAGTTGGGACACTGTTGGTACCTGACTTCATCTACCTCATGCCTCTTCCTCAGAACCAGCCTTCACCGGAGCTGACCCCAGGTTCTTCCCATCTACAGAATACCACCTGACTCTGCATCTGTGGTAAGTAAAGACTCCCCTGGGGGCCACAGACTGCTGCAGCTGACCTAGAATTCTCTCTGGCTCTCTTGGGGTGGGGAGGATAGTGTAGCATCCGGCAAGTAGGAAGAGCAGATTGTGAGGTGGCTCTCTTCACACAAAGCTGGACTAGGAGCAGATACCCTTTTGCCCACCACTGAAAAAATAGGACTGATTATCCTGTGGGTGGCATTTTCTTTCCCACAATCAAACTAATCAATGTCCTGCTGTGGTGGCAAGAGACACTAAATTGCTGTGACCGCAGCGCTCTCCCAGAGGAGAGGAAACTGAGCTCCTCCAGTCGGGTCCAGAAATAACTGGCGGTTATGTGCCCCTGGGATGGAGTTGCTGGTCCCAGTGTCCCCACCAAATGCTAACTTAACGATCACACCATGGCTGTCTGCATTACTGGCATAATTTCAGGGAAAAAGCAGCGCTTTGGCCAGAGCAAAAAATGTATTTTAAGAAGCACAGGTTTATACCTGAACTAGGACTTTCGCTTGAACATCTCCAAAAGCACAAAACCCGAGAGAAAATATCTTCCTATATTGTTCATCTTTTTTTGTACTTGAGTATGCCTAACCTCAAATCTGTTTTGTTGTTGTAAAACCAGTATGAGTCTGTAATTATTTTTATATTTATATGTTATATTTCTATCATAATTTTATAAATTTTAGTCATAATCAAATAAACATTACTGAATAATAACCATATGTCTGAAACTTTACTAGCAATCAATCCTCTTATGCCTGATGGCATTTTAAGAATTAACTTTGTCTATCTAAAACCTCCTTTTCTAATGAAATTATTTCAGCATCGCTTCTGTGTGTCAGGTACAAGGAATATATTTGGGAGCGTGTGGAAGGATGCGTGAGCTTCACCACATAAAGTTTTTTCTTCTGAAGTCTTGAGGTATTTTCTTTTCTGGTGGCGTTTATAAATCTGCTGTTATTGTAAGTGTGCTATTTTGTGACCATCCTTCCACAGAAATATTTTGACAATCAACTAACAGTCTACTTTCCATGCAGACATTCTAGAATCATAAAGACCACACCTTAGATGCTTTAATATTACTCTTCATTTTCAAGGGACCTTACGATAATAGTGCGATGCCTAGAACATAGCCCTTAGAATCTGAGATTTCTGAGAACTTCTCCCAATAACGTTCTTTCACTTTTCATATCTAGTTCACTGGGGATTTTCCAGTCCTGCCGTAGCTCTTACCACCCCTCATCTATCTGGCTTATGGAAAAGGCACTGCAGGATGCCCCTGCCTCCTTATCCAATCTCATGAAACCTTCACCGCAAATCTGTTGTTAATGGCTCCCCCCACTGCCTTTTATAACTATTTCCAATTCTGTAGCTTAACCTTCAAGTCCCTGTTAACTGGCTCCCACAGAACCATCGTCTGCTGTTCCTCAAAGGGACTCTTCTCTTTTTTTCCCCTCATTTTCCCCATTGCTTCTGCCCCCCACATTCCCCGTACAAACATAAAATCCCTATTCATGTCAGCTGCATGATTCTGTTCGTGATACTTCTCTCCAAGCACAGCTCTCTTTCTTTTATTCCATTATTTAAAATTTTGAACTTAGGTGTCTCTCTTGCTAAAGGCCCACATCGTATATGAAGCCTTATGAGATGTGTTAAAGCCACATAAGCAGTGAAGGAAAACATAAGGTGTAAGGAGATCACAAACGAGAAGCCAGCCGTTTGGATCACAGACTCAGGAGAAGGCTCAGCCGCGTATCGCTGCACTTACTGCTCAAGTCGGCGTGAGGTACGAGGCAGAACACGGAGACATTGTTTGGACCTTTGCCCGGAGCTCAGTGCAAGTCCCACGCTGTGTAGCCAGGTGATTCTTCCCCGCGCCAGCAGGATCCTGGGGATTCTGCAGAAAAATTGAACGAGAGGGGCTCAGGACCAGGGGCCACCTGGCACACTGAAGGGAAGAAAGAGGCACCACACTGAAAAGAGGAGAATGAATTGAAATTCTACAAACTGAAATGAAGCTTCAGCAACCTTGTATTCCTCAATTTCAAGAATACTGTGACCCAGGCACATATCCCAGCCAGAGGATTGCAAGTTTCTTCTTTGGAAAAGCCAGATAACCTCAAAGGAAAAAAGAAAAAATCTATTGTTACTAGTAGTTGGAAAAATCCCCTGAGAAAATGGTCAGATCTCTACCATTTCCTCTGTGGTGAAGCTCACCAGTTGCAAAGTCCTGCCCAAGCACAAAGGGTTTCAGATTCACGTTTTATTAATTTTAAGAAAGTCCCTTCTTGAAAGACAGAGATGAAAACAACTATAGACAGGAAAAGGAATTTGAAGGAAACAGAGATAATGCTGGGAATATAAGGGTATATCAGAATTATGGTCAGTTTCCTAGGAGACAAAAGAAGGTATTTTACTTGTTGAATAATAGAAGGCTATTAAAACAAACAAGCAAACAACAATAAAAAACTTTTGAAAGATAAAAAATATGATACCTGTTATAAATAAATTGAATAAAATTTTGGAATATAATGTTGAAGATATTTTTCAAAAAGTGAAACCAAAAGCAGAGATCAAAGGTAGAAGAGTCCAAATAAATGAAAACTTGATCACTCAATGATGGATCAATGTGAAATATCTAAGAACCACATAATGGGAGTTCCAGAAAAAAAGAGGATAAAGGAAATTTAATAATGATAATAATTAAAATAATAATAAATACTTCTTATTTGGAAGGCATGAGTTTCCAGCCCAAATGAACCCTCTGATAGCCCAATATCGTGAGAAAGGCCCACAACAACTCACGTTGTGATGACATTTCAGATAATGAGAATAAAAAAAAAATCTAAAAAGCTTCCAAAGGGAACAAAAATATGTCCCATAGAAAAGATAAAGAATCAAAATGCAGTAGACTTAGCAGCAGCTACGCTGGAAGCTAGAATATAATGGGGCACAAGATACAAAAGTTTGAAAGGAAATGAATTCCAACCTAAAATTCTATAATAAGCCAAGTTGGCAGGCAAGTAGAAAGTTAAAGAAGTAAATTTTAAGACATAAATGACCTGAAAAAATTACATCCATGTATCTTTTCTCATGGGCAGCTATTAGAAGATTTTCTTTAATAAAATAAGAAAATAAACCAAAATGAAAGAAAAACAGATATAAGAAACATGGAGTAATGTCTCAGCATGACAGCTCCAGTCCAGCAGGCCTTCTGGGCAACCAGACCAAATTAATAAGGAAGTTATATAGGAAGATCTTAAATTTAGAGACCAATATGTGTCTGGTTATATATTTTCTTTTTTTTTTTTTTTTTAAAGATTTTATTTATTTATTTGAGACAGAGAGAGAATGAGAGACAAAGAGCATGAGAGGGAGGAGGGTCAGAGGGAGAAGCAGACTCCCTGCCGAGCAGGGAGCCCGATGCGGGACTCGATCCCGGGACTCCAGGATCATGACCTGAGCCGAAGGCAGTTGCTTAACCAACTGAGCCACCCAGGCGCCCCTGGTTATATATTTTCAAGGGTAAAATGCATACAGCTAGACTCAGTTTCTATTTCTATTGCTTCGTAAACTACGATAAGTCTATGCATTCACTATGAACACATCTATAGATGAAATGTGACAAATGACAAATTCTAAACACACAAACACACAAATAAAATGTTTGGTGATGCTGTATCCCAACTCAAGCTCCAGTTTCACAAAGCCAAGTTGTTTTCCTCAATTCAGCATGGAGTTTTAGTTTGTTTGTTTCCACTAACAGGTTCACCTATGTATCCATTCCACCATAGTAAGCCCATAGTTGATGCTGTGACATGATCCCAATGAGCCTTGGGCACCTACCTACACTATCCTTTGACTGAGGTCCTTTCTCTGATTCTCCCCTGCTCCTCTTAGCAGTGTCCACTGACTTCTCCCTCTGTTAATATTTGCCCTCTGTAATTCCTCTAACACTGGGAAAGGTTCTGGAATGCCAACGATTTATCCATCTTATCCATGTCTTTGACAAGAACCAGGCTAGTTTTTCCTAACCCCCCCTCTCCCCGAAGCAGACAGAGCCTTCACAACATTGGCATTACTACTTAATTTTTCATCATTTCAGGAGTTTCTCTAGCAATTATCCTCAAAACCCTTGGGAAAACAGAGATGTAAGAGTGATTAGAAATCTTGTCAATAGAAATTACATCAGTTTCTTTTTAATCTCTTGATCAGTGAAAAAAAACAACAAATAATGCAAGGCATTGTGCGTTTGGCTGTCTCCAAGACGAGTTAATGTGGACAGATCTGATTATCTTAAAAACCATCCCTTTTTCTTACCTTATCTTTTAGTGAGTTTGTCATGTTGATCAATCAGATGAATTTAGCCAAGGGCTGCAACATCAACTTAATTTCATTTTGTTATCCCCATCAGTTTAGGAGTGTCTTTACTTTTTAAATATATTAAGGTTAGTACAGTTTAATTTTAAATTTCAATTGGATAAGATAATTTGTACCTGCTTATGTGCTCTAAAGGTAGGTGTTTATAAGCTTTTGCTGTATGGGGCTTCTTTAAATAATATCAGGTGTTAGTGCTGTAATTAATTTCCAGTTGGCAAGTTTAATGAAATCTTCTTCCTTGGTAGAAAATTAAGTAAGAAAGTTTGGAAGTTCAACACTGTATGGCTCAATACAATATGTGTTAGTATTATTTTGAAGAGTTATGCCCTTCAGTGACTGTTGGCCTGGGATTTAAAAAGCCTAGGTTGGTTATGATCTAAATATGTAACATGAAGAAAACCATTTATGCTTTCTGGATATCAATTTTCTTGTCAAGTAAAATGAAAAAATTGGACAAAATTATCTCTAAGACCAATTTCTAGCAATATATAATTTTATAATTACTACCTTGTGATGGGAAATTACCAATAAAAATGAGGGAATATAAGTTAATAATTTTTACTTGAAAAGTAGTGCAAATGATTGGCTTGAAATTGATAATCTAGGTAAAAATGATTTATGTATTGCTTGAGCAAATTATCGTAATTAAGAACGAAATGTGAAATTGTTGTTTTCATCTCTGTTTTCCTTTTGAGTATCATCACAAGTTTTGAATCTTATTGTTCTTTATTGATATCATAATATCAGGTTCATGCTTACATAGTGATTTCATTTTCCAATTCTCATTCTTTATTTAATAACAAGAGCTATCACAGAGAGAGGGTTATTATGAGCCAGCTGTTTATTATGAGCATTTTATGAACATTTTTAAATTTAATTCTCACAAAATGCATATGAGGTTAGTTATTACTATCACAAATGAATTTGAGTCACAAACTGAGGCATAGTGAGGTTGGCTAATCGTTCAAGGTTATACAATTAGCAAATGACAGATTTTTAACTTGGATCCATCAGACTCCAAAGCCATGCTCTTAACCACTGTGCTACCCTGTTTATAATTCGTCATAAGCATTTTAGCAAATAAATGTGCTACCACTTTCTCCAATTTCTAGTCACTCTGTAAAATGCTGGAAAACACTTTTTTTTTTGCTCAGTAGGATTCTGACCATTACAAAAAAAAGTGCTCCACCATTGATACATAAATAAAAGTGCTAACAATAGAAGAAAGATGCTTCCTAACCATAAATCCAAGATCTTGTGAAACAAGCAGGAAACTAAAAACAAGACGTTCTCAAATTGTCTATTTGAAGATTGATTTTTCATGGACCACATATAGCTACTTCCCTGTGTACTGACACAAAGTCAATGGCAAGTTAGAGATGAGGAAGTTTTCAAGAGGTGCAAACTTCCTCCTCAAACCATTAATGCAATGTAATAGCCAGTTCCAAAAGTAAAGATGTTATCTTATAGCCACTTGACAACTTCATTTGTACCTTTCACGTGAAAAAAGTAAAAATGAAATCTTACTTTTTATGTAGTCCATGTGTTTTAGGTTGAATCCTGTCTCCCACCACCCCGCCAGTCATGTGTTGTAGTCTAAACCCTAAATACCTCAGAATGTGGCCTTTGCAGATGTAATCAAGCTGAAATGAATTATTAGTGTGGGCCCTAATGCAGTATGACTGGTGTCCTTATGAATAGGGTAAATTTGGTCACAGAGATAAGCACATGTAGAGAGATGACAATGTGTAGAGACACGGGGAGAGGATGATCATCTACAAGCCAGAGAGAGGCCTGGAACAGAAGGAAAAGCATTTTGAGTTCCAATTTCCAGCCTCCAAATTGTGAGATGATAAATTTCTGTCGTGTGAGTCACCTAACTTACAGTACTTTGCTACGGCAGTCCTAGCAAACTAACACACTGTGTTTTCCAGGCCATATCAACAACATCTTAAGAACTTTAAGATACAATACCAATGCTTTTCTGGCTCCTCCCCCTTTGAGAGAAAGCAGATTTGTCAATTTACTAATACGTGGCTATCAATCCTACGTCCTCCAAAGCCTTTCCACTTTTTTCTCCTTATATTTTCCTTGTCCATCTAACATGCTGTCCTTGATGTCCCTGTTTTGTGAATCCTGCTCTTGGCTTCTCTCATTTCACTGGTAGAGACCAGACAAGGACAGGGAATAGAGAGCAAGGACTTGGACATGGTCCAGCACACTTCGCAAGGAGACTGCACTGACAGACCCACACCTTATCCTCAGGGCATATTTCCCTTGGTGATCATAGAGGTAGTAGGTGGCTGCTCGCAGACTAAACTCCTAATCTTGGCCACACTGGTTACAAAATTGTGTTATGAAATTAATAATTAAATGGTATTATGTATTTTAAAAATTTTAATTAATATTCAGACTGCCATTAATCACCTACTATATAGCTATGCATAACTAAATGTCTGATAAATAGGTTTTGAAAAGGCTAAAGTACTTATTTATATATTCATTCAGCAAATATTTATTGAGGGTCTCCTGTGTTCCAGGCATTTAAATCATTTGTAGAAAGTCATGATTATAAAGGTTTTCTGGTATGTGCTTTTGAGGCGGGCAAATAATCTCCTGAGGCTCATTTTTTCTATTTGTATGAAAAAGGAGCTGTACTCTGTCACATGTAAAGGTCTTCACTGCTCTCAACTTCTATGACTTATGATTCCATTCATTTAATATTTTAATAATCCTTTACTTCTACTGTTTGATATCTTTGACTTGGTCAGAATCCATTATCCTGATTAAAAAGTCCAAAATGTGGGACTGATTCTTCGATCTGCCTAAGGCTTTGAGCTGTTAAAATTTTCTAGGTCATAGACTAAATTTGGAAAATGGCAAGATTTTAAGCAGCTACTACTTTAAGATTTAGTACCATGCTTTCTATTATCCCCAAATAGCCCTTCTTAACATTTACCTTCTACTTCTCTATATGCTATAAACAGTCCACTTACCTTTTCAAAATTAACAGCTATCGTGAGCACATTAAAAGGGCACCGTTGTGAAGCTTGTTTTATGTTTCTTTCCATTAAAATGTATTATTTTCAGCATCTCGCTGTTTTACTTCTTTTCCCTGGCGTTGAGTACAATTACCACAATATTCTTAGGACTCCGCTTTAAAGCTCTCCTCCTAGCTGAAAGCCACACTATATCGTTAACTCCACAAGGTCCAATAACATTTTCCCAAACATGTTGTGACTGTCACCACTGGAGAGCAATGCTTTTAGGGGAAAATGTGGAGTTGGTATGTGGCACATTCCTTTCTTTCTTTTCTGCTTTCCTAATTTCTGGTAATTATTGAGTAGAAATTTATTAGCTAATTGTATACATGCTGTGGTATATAAGTACTTTCATTTATGTAGTTGACAGTAACTAGACTTTTCTGCGATCTAGGTATTTTTCTTCAAATTTGGGAGGTGAAAATGCACTCTACTAATTGTGATGCTTGGAAGCCTAGAACGGCTCTAACTAGAATTTAATCAGTTGTAGTTATTAGGGAATTACTCCATGCACCTTAGGACATTATATTAATTTTTCTCTACCAAGATATCATCCAATGAGAGTTCCACTGAGATGTCCACAAACTGTGGGCATCATTTTACCTGCAATACAGTCAGGGAATTGAATCATTTGACCGAGTAAACTCAGGTTCAAGTTCAGTACAGTGATAACATTTTACTATGTCTAGCTCTGCTCTTCTCAGTGGTCTCAGAAAATGTATAACTTTGATTTCAATTACAATTAATTTATTTGGTATATTCTTGGAAAACCCTTAGCTTAGTTTGAATTGATTTATTGGTCACTGTGAAATAAATTTTTAAAAATTGAATTTGATTTCGTAGCTACCTTTAGCAAAGCTTTGTAACTTACTCTATTTTTGGCTCAGGGCACCATTTGATTTACAGGCCTATAACAAAAAGGTCTCTTTGGCAGAGATGAAAGTTTGTCTGCCATATTTAAAACACGTTCATCAATTCTCCAAATTGTCCTCAGGCACCATACTTGCTAGTGCTCTAATTGGGATTTCATATAAAGATTGGTCATCTGGCAGCCTTGGATACCCCAAACCAGGTCTCTGTAGCTAAGAAACATCAGACACTCAAAAGAAGTCCTGGGATCCTGACCAAGGTCAGGTGAGAGCAAGCAAAGTCATTTAAAGCATAAAAGATACCAGAAAATGGTGGTGATGATGATTCTTCTTTTTTATAACTTTACTGAGGAAAACTGACATATAATAAACTGTCCTTATTTAAAGCTTACAGTTGATCGTGAACCCATCTATTACTCTCCAAAAGTTTTCTCATGCCTGTCTGTAACTCTCCTTCCCACTTCCATCTGCTCTATTCCTAGGCAACCACCAGTCTGCTTTCTGCCATGATAGACTGCATTTTTTAGATGTTTATATAAATAGAATCATACAGTATGTATTTTTTTTTTTGGTCTGGATTTTTTCACTCAGAATAGTTAATTTGTGTGTACTAATCAGTCATTACTTTTATTGCTGATTGTATTCAACAGTATGAATATACCATGATTTGCATATCCATTCACTTACTGATGATAGCCAGCAAGAAAATGAGCACCTCAGCCTTACAGCCACAAGGAAATTAATTCTGCCAACAGTGTGATTGAGCTTGGAATAGGATCTTGAGCCTTTGATGAGGCTGAACATATCAACACTTTGATTTCAGTCTGGGTGAAACCCTAAGCCGAGGACTCAGCTAACGGGATCTGTGAGATAATAAATTTGAGTTGTTAGTCTCTGTACTTATGGTTGTTTGTTACCCAGCAGTGGTCAAGAAATGCTCCCGTGAGGAAGTGGTACACCAAAGAGTCAGAGTCTACCAAGGAGATAATAGGAAACGAGAAGATTGCTGATAGAGGAAGTAGCCTGCTCAAATGCCTGGTGGTGGAAGGGAATGTGGAACATTCAAGAACTGAAAGAATGCCATTGGCTGGGGTGCAGTCTATTCAGACAGGAAATGAATTGAGATAAGCCTGGAGAGATAACCAGGCCCCATAAGAGTTTGGTCTTTTTGTTAAGAGCATTGAGACCTCAGGAAGAGTTCTTTAATGTGTGTTGTAGGGTGGAGAAGAAAGAAGGATGACTACATGATCAGATTTGCTTTTTTGGAAGGATGATTCAGGCTGCAATTTGGAGGCTGGGTTTAGAGAGGGCAATGGTGAATGTGGAAACCAGCTAAGAATGCAATGTTGTAGTCCTGGAGAAAGAAGAGAGCGGTACACAGTTGGGCATGAGTAGTGGAGGCCAGAAGTGAAGAAATCCGGAAAATATTTAGGAAAAGCCTTGGAGACGACCACATGGAGATATCAGGTGGAGTGTTTCATGTACTGATATGAAACTAAAAAGGGAAGTCTACACGGAGAAAGACTCATTAATCCATAGAAGGCAATTGAAGCCATGGGCATGTTTCAAACCAGCAAAGCATCAGAGTTTTCAAAACTTTGTTCCTGCAAGATAATATTGCAAAGAAAACTTTTCGTAGCCAAAGATATAGGAAGTAAGAAAGTGTGTCAAGGAACCCAAGAAAAGAATATTTTGAAAAAAGAATTTTGCAAAGGAGGGAATAGTCTACAGTATCGATAAATAAATCAATAAATATTGATACTACAGTAGCAATAAATGAGAAGTCACGTGACAAGAGGTCAAAAGACACGAGGTCAGTTGTATTCTAAAGCTCAACAAAGAACTGCTTGGGTGGTGACTAACATAACATAATAAAATAAAATTAAATAAAGAACTGCTTGGGTGAGATAATGAGAGTTATGAGAAATGGAAACGGTGTAATATAAAGAGCATTTTGGAAAATTTGTGAAAAGGAGGATGGAGAGAGGAGAAAGGAGGTCAAAGAGACTTTCTGTTTGTTTGTTACTTGTTTGCTTAAAAATAGGAAAGATTTAAATCCCAAGGGAAAGATCCAGTGAAGGAGTAAACTATATACTCACTCATTACTGCTGTGCTTTTATTACTTAATGTGACTATTTGTTCTATGGAAAATGAGAATGTTTCTATTTAACAGCATGATCTTCTAAGACTTTAAAGCTATTCTTTTCCTTTTATATTTTTTCTTTAGTATTTTAGCTTACATTTGAATTACAAATGATTCCAAAGGAAGTTTTTGCAATAAGTAGGCAAATACAAGAACTCATTTAGAGGTTAGTGTTTGTTGTTATAGTTGTTCTATGACCTGGGTTAATCAATTAACAAGACAGTACCTTTAATAGCAGCCCCTGCCTTCTGAGTACTGTCTAAACATCTGTGATAATTCTTTAGGCTCTAAAAGGCAGGATTGCTACTCACCAGGAGCTCAAAATCTAATGGATGAGCAGCTGAATAAAAGTACTGGAAGGTATATGGAATAGCAATGGGAAGAGAAACTGAAGGAGAATTTCTATTTCCTGCAGGATCATTGAATCCCACTTTTAAAATTAATTCTTGTCCTAAGAAGTCTATGCACTGTTTTCGTTTTTTTTGTTCTTTTCTGATAACATATAAGAGCTAGAGCCAAGATTCTGTCATCACCACCCTTAAAATCAGGCTGTCTCCATGCCCCATGACACGACTTTAAGAAAGTCATGGAAGTCATTTGTTCACTGATTAGCAAACTTTACATATGAAGTTAGTCTTAGCAGTCATACTTTTTTGTTCCAATAGGATAAATTCAATCTTTACTCTCCTATGCTTCTATTTTCCCCCTGAACTTTCTATGCAGGCATCAACCAAGATTTTTCTATATGCCCTGCCCCCAGGATATGGTTGATATTGCAAAACTGCTGAGTAATTGCTCACTGTGAGTCTCAAAATAAACTTGTGACAAGTACAACAGAACCTATAGCTTTGAAATAAATGAACGTGAATATTTTGAGTACCAAAAGTCTGAAGTTTGTATTGTAGAGGAATAATAAATGAACAGCACCAAAGTTCCCCCAGCAGCTCTAGGAGGCTGCTTCACTATCTGTGTCAATACTAGGAAGCCCACTAGGAGTCAAGTCAGCTCGTAAATCACTCAGTGATTATTCAAAGATGCACTGAACATTGATTGTGCAAGGCAACCCTTCTCATGGCTACCCTGACAAGTCATCTCATCTTTAGCTTCCAGCACACAGTTGGTTGATTGTCCTGTAAGAGTGACAACAAAATATACAACTCAACATTAAGGTTATTAATATACTTGCAGAGTATATTAATAATCCTTCTATTAGGACATTTTTATCACCCCCAAAAGAAACCTTTTACCCATTGACAATCATTCCTCCCAGACCTAGGCAACTGCCCATCTACTTTCTGTCTCTATAGATTTGTCTATTCTGGACATTTCATAGAAATGATGGCATATAGTATGTGATCTTTTCTGGTGGCTTCTTTCACAAGAGAGAAAGTCTGTACCCTAGCATATATCAGTACTTCTTTTCTTTTGTGACAGAACGATAGTTCATGGTATGAAAAACCACTTAGTTCATCAGCTGATGGACACTTGAATTGTTTCCAATTTTTGGCTCTTATGAATATTGATGCTATGGACATTTTTGTACTTGTTTTTGTGTGAAAATATATTTTCATTTCTTTTGGGGAGATACCTATATATTTAATACATGACAGTTTTTAGCAGCTACCATTGAAAGCTTTAGACTTCTATAGACCTGGTGGTTTGGAAAATCTCATTCTCCTAACCTCTGCCTCCACATATAATCTGTACTTGAATAGGACTAATCAGAAATAGGGTGAGATCTATGCCAAGCACACAGTGTGTGAACTCTTTTCTCTGTTTGTACAGATCATTTATATATTCTTAGAAAATTTTTAACTGGTTCTATATTGGTATATATGGTCAGTACATAGGAAACATCAACGAAGTTACTGAAATTAATGTAATTGTTAGAAGATATTTAGGAAAGTTGGTATTAATTACTGGTTTCATTCAAAATGAATGAATCATCTAAAAATAATTCAAATGAATACCTATAAATGGGCAGGTGAGAAGTTTTGGAATCAGAATATTATAGTTATGTATTGGAAGATTAAGAATGGACTTCAGAAGGAGAAAGACCTCGTTTTGAGTCTCAGCTTTCCCACATATTTGTTGTTTTGCTTTGAGTAAGATATTCACCCGCTGTAACCTTCAAAGTCATCATTTCTAAAGCAAGATTAGTAACAATATTTATCTTTTGAGACTGCTAAAATTAAATGAGAAGATCTGATTCATACTAAAAGCTCAAGAAATAGAAGTTACACTTACCTTAGAATATCAAACTGCAATCAAGGTGATCAGATAATTGTCCAAGGAAAGTAGGATTTATTTGCAAGTAGTCTCTGATGTTAGATCATAACTAGTGAGAAGAAGTTCTACATGTGAACAAATGGGAAGAAGCCTCCATCCCTACCAAAATGTACTTTTTTTTTTAATTAAAAGAGAATCTCATGCATGGGCAAACACATACATATTGGAGGAGATATGTCATTGCTGGATAAAATTAATAATTGGGGATGATCACCTGTATCCTCTTGCTTATTAAGTCAAATTATCAACCTGTAAGACCAATCTGATTTTGGAAATCCATACCAATCACCTTAAAATACTTTTTGTATATTCTATCCTATATGTATCGTAAAACATTATGTGGATATTTCACTTGACAAGTGACAAAACTAGGTCTTTTTTGACTTAGGATGTCCCCAAACTGTCAGGGCAGTGGGAGTTCCTGATGTGTTCTAAAGGTGCATTGCTGAACCATGCCCTCTGTTACTGAAGTAATGAGCCCTTGGAATGGCTTGATTCTTGCAGCGTTAACTTGCTCTGTGCAATTCTTGAACATGTAGATTTTGAAAATTTTTGTTTATGTAGTAAAAAATAAATGTTATTTTTGACAATTTAATGCTGTCAGGTAACATTACTCATATTTTACTGTTGCCTTCTTTTGAAAAGTGATGGATATGATATTTAAGTTGTTTAATTATTTGGCTGACTTGGTTCCTGAGGTTTGCCAAAACATTTTCTCTTTTGGCTTAAGAATTGTTTGGGAGTAGCTTTCATGTGAAATAGCAGTGAAGTCATTTATGAAGAAAGGTATAAATATATACATAGAGAAAATTCTAGAATGGTACAGAATAAACCATATATAATAGCTCTGGAGAAGGAAGTTGAAAGGCAGAAACAGGAATGCCTGCAAGGGATGAGAAGGAGAATGTTAATTTTTTTAACATATAATTCTATATTGTTCTTTCTGGTTTTTAAACAATGACCTGGTATTAACTTTGCAATTGAAAAAAAAAAAGTCTCTGTGCCTTGAGAAACTCACAGGGCTCCGATTTCACTTTCTTCACTTTGCATTTTATTTTATTTTATTTTTCAGTTCACTTTGCATTTTAGAACACATTTTCGCCTTTTCTAGGTCATCCCTCTTCCCTGTTTTACATATAAAACATATCAAATGAGATAATTCTGTGACTAGACTATAGAATGTTTTTTGTTTTTTTCCTCTTTTTTTCTACAGAAAAGTTTTGTAAAATGAGATCACTAGAACACTGGGATTAAATAAAAATCAGTAATGGCACTAAATTCTCAAGATGGACATTCGGGGGCATCTATTAATCATAGATTATATGTATCTTGTTTATGTACCATCTCCAAATAAACTTATTTTAGTAGAGTGAGTGGTTTTGATTTGGTAAATGTTTACAGCAATATATTTCCAGAATAGGCCTTTCAGGAATGGGATAGATTGTGCATTCATGTTTTGTATAGGGAATGACAAATCCGATCAGTGCTTATCTCACTTTTTATTATTCTTATAATAAAAAATACAATAAAATAGAGTATGAATGTTCTGAGGCACTCACTATTCTGTATAAATAGGATTTTTTTTTTTTAATTTGAGACAGAGAGAACGAGAGACAGAGAGCATGAGAGGGAGGGGGGTCAGAGGGAGAAGCAGACTCCCTGCCGAGCAGGGAGCCCGATACGGGACTCGATCCCGGGACTCCAGGATCATGACCTGAGCCGAAGGCAGTCGCTTAACCAACTGAGCCACCCAGGCGCCCCTAAATAGGATTTTTAATTAAGGAACAAAACACATGATTACTTATTTTATTAACAATCTTAGTTTTTGTTATTGCATGCCTTTAGATCAGTTGCTATAAATTTATGTCTGAAATACCATCATGCCAAATAAAGGTCTAAAAGTGAATGTTGCTAAAGAAATTGAGATGTTATATCAGGGACATTCTTCAGGTAGAAATCTCATTTATCTTGTTTTAGATGATAGCCCTAGAGACCTCTGCTTTTTTTTTCCAGCTAAAGTAGCTTTTTTTTCTTTTAATGTCACAACAACATTGCTATCCCCAAGTGATTTTAGCAGAACAATTTTTAGATTTCATAATAATTTTCTTTCATAGTTAAACACTTAATGTACTGATTGATTAGAAAAAAGAAATATCATCATTCTAATTTTGGAGACAAGTCAGAATAATAGAGAGGAAAACCATGTAACATAATTTAAAAAAAAATATTCAGACAACTTTTAAAGGAAACAATTATTATTTAATTAAATAAAATTAAAAATTATTTTTTAAAACCTTAAAAATACTCACTTAATAATTCAACAAACATTTATCAAGCTAATACTAAGTACAAGACAATGCAATGGGTATTTTAGGATTCATTCATTCAAACATATTTACTGGGCATCTGCTATCTATCTGGCTCTATTCTAAATTCTGGGATATGTTGGTGAATAAACTAAACCATTCAAAACAATTGTTGAGTACCATGATGTTCCAGATATTGTGAATTAAATGGAAAACATTCCTTGTCCTCATGGGGCTTATACCCTAGCTGACAAAGATAGAAATATGAAAGATAAATAAGTAAAATATATAATATGTTAGACAGTGGTACTTGCTGAGAGGAAATCTAAATAAAGCCAAATTGGTGGTATGAAATGTCGGAGAGTATTATGTGAACTTTTAGATAGGGTGCCAGGGTAAAATTAACTGAGATCATGAAGTTTTAGTAGGCACCTGAAGGAAACAGGCAGAGCTGTATCTGGGGACTATCTGATAGCTAGGCAAAGAGAATCCTAGGCAAGGGCAATCGAAATGCAAAGGTCCTGAAGCAGGCTTGTGTCTGCAATGTTCCAGGAGTAGCAAGGAGGTCAGTGTGGCTGTTGTGGAGAGAGCATGGTGGAATGAATAGCAGATGAGGACGAGGGGCAATGAGGAATCAATTACCTTTGGAATGGATTGTATATGGTCTTATAGGCTTTTACACTAAGAGGAATGTAAAGTCTTCATAGAGTTTTTTTGAGCAACAAGATGACACAACTTAACTTATATTTCAGCAGGATCACTTTGTTGTCTTTAAAATATCTTGCAGAATGGCAAGAAAAAAGTAGGGAGACTCCTGAGAGGCCATCTCAATGAACGAGTTCAGATATAATGTTGCTTTGATCATGGTGAAGAGGTGGTGAACACTTGAGTATACCTTGAAGTTGGAGCCAAGAAGATCGTGTGGCAATCTTTCCATGGCATGTGAAAGTTAGGAGTCAAAAAATGACGCCAAGGTTTTGGGTGTTAGAGTAGGAGTTTGCCATTTAACTGAAAAGGGGAAAATGACAGCAGTGAAGGTTTCCCTCCTCAGGCCTCCCCCAGGAGTGGCGTGAGTTTAGTAATTCAGTTTTGTGTGTATTAAATTTGAGATGCCTTTCTTTGGACATTCAAGTGAAGATAGATTATATGGTGAGAGATTTGGTCTCGTGAAATAGTTGAGCATCATTAGCATATACATGATATTTAATGCCATGAGATGGGGATAAGGTCATTGGGTGGGGATACAAGCTAAAAAGGAGTGGTTTAAAAGAGTGGAGGGAAAGAGAAATTGTAGACATTGAATGTAAACAATTTTCCAAGGAGTTTTGTTGGAAAGGGAAGGAGAGGGAGGATGGTAGTTGGAGATGGAAATGAAGCAACGATACTGGGTGATGGGTATTAAGGAGGGCACGTGTGGTGATGAGCACTGGGGGTTATATGCAACTGATGAATCGCTGAACACTGCATCAAAAACTAATGATGCACTACATGCTGGCTAATGGAACATAATAATAAAAAACAAAAATAAAACTATAAAAATAAATATGAATAATATTAGTATTTGAAAAATATGTTTTTGAACCTCATATCATTTTCATTTAACATCTCACACAATTCATATTATTACTGTTAGTTAAAAAATATAAGCAGTAGGGCCTCAAACAGGTCACAGTTTGATGGGGATATAGAAAATGGGAGACAAGTACTGAAGAGACTTCATACCTAAGACACTCATCTGACCAGGGAGCATGATTTTTACAGTTGTGTTATGAACTCAGAGAAATAGCACTGATTCTGATGAACAAATAGTGCTCAGAAAGGGTCAAGTGATTTGCTACACATTTTATAAGAAAATCAACTAGCCAGAGGTCACTGTATAAGAAGGGAAGTGGCAACAGACTGCAAAGTCATAATGTGATTTTGACTTAAATTGGAATTAGGACTTTAGAGGGAAAATGTCCCTAGTGGGAGGAAAGTTTCTCCAGCAGAAATTGGACAGAGGGTATGTATATTATGAATCCTTATTCTTTGTGAAGAAACATTTTTGAAATAAGAGATGGGTATCATAAAACTTAAATATTTTATATGATGGGTTTATTACTATTATGGATTGAATTATATATTCCTCTTATCTCAGAATATGATCTTATTTGGAAACAAGGTTGTTGCAGATGTAATTAAGATGAGGTCATGCTGGAGTAGGTGGGCCCATAACCCAAAATAACTGGTGTCCCTATAGAGGGTAAGAGACGGACACACAGACTCACAGGGGAGAACAAGATGTGACAACAGAGGTAGAGATAGAGGTGCTGCAGCTGTAAACCAAAGAACACCAAGGATTCCTGGCAACAGCTAGACCCTGGGAAGAGGAGAGGAAGGAGTTTCCTCTACAGATTTCAGAACATGGCTCTGCTGACACCCTGACCTTGGACTTTTAGCTTCCAGTACTGTGATACAATATATTTCTGTTGTTTTAAACCACCGACCCACCCAGTTTGTGGTGTTTTGTTATGGTAGCCTTAAGAAACAAATACACTGTCTATTCCCAGATAGAGGAAAATATAATTTTAAAAGTCTTGCCTAGAGTTTGGGTTACATCTTGAAATAAAAAAATGGAAACAAAAATGTAGCAATAGGGCACCCAAGGATGAGCGACTACATAAATGAAGAATCCTACAACATTACTACATTATTACATGCAGTTGTTAAGCGTCAACCGTGTGACACTTTGCGTTATCCCAGATCTTCAAAGTAGTCTACCAGCAATGGAGGGAGTATAGCCCCTCCTTTACAGAGGAGGAGTCAGAGCTTAAACGAGTTACAGTAGTTGGTGAGAGAATTCTGTCAGCTGTCAGCCCTTTCTTACTCTTTTTTTTTTTTTTAAAGATTTTATTTATTTATTTGAGAGAGAGTGAGAGAGTGAGCATGAGCAGCAGAGGGGCAGAGAGAGAGGGAGAGAGAATCTCAAGCAGACTCTGTGCTGAGTGTAGAGCCTGATCTGGGGCCTGATCCCATGACCCTGAGATCTGACCTGAGCAGAAATCAAGAATCCACCACTTAACCAACTGAGCCACCCAGGTGCACCCCCCTTCTCACTTTTATATGCCTCCCTTCCATTAAACTACAAGAGAAAATAACACATGAAAAATTTATGAAACATGGGAAGAATATGTAGCTTTCTATATGTTGGTGATTTTCTAGCACTTCATTTTTTAACACACAAGATCTTCTGCTTCATGTTTTATATATTCCAAGATAAAGAGATTCCACTGATAGAGCCACTAAGCAAGTGTCTCATTGCGCATGACTTGTGTGAGCAGATGCCAACATGAAAAAAATCACTATGTGATTCTAAAAATAGGAATTAATGAAACAAATCAGATACCATAATTTCTGGAAAGGGTACCCAAATGAATAAAAGTAATTTGCCCATATCCCAAACAAAGAAAGAAAGAAAACAAATACTTGACAGAATTCTTTACTATAATGTATCACCTAAGGTAAGAAAATATAAAATGTGTCAAAAGCAGAATAAATGAACATAAACAATGAAAAATGGTAGGTTGAGCATGGTTTTTAACATACTTATCAAATAGAAAATCTGGAAATAATTACACCTTAAAACATGAAGGAGAGATAATATGTACTATGACTTTTTGTTATTCAGAGGCTTGTGTTTTGAAGAAAATGGAAAAAAAAAAAGAAAGAATTACACAAAAAAATATTCTGTTAAATGATAAGTGGAAAAATTAGGGGAAGTATTTTTGGCCATATAGCAGTACCATATATCTGTATCTATGTTTTAGTACTTATCTTTTGTATCTTTTGCATTATCTTATATATCTTACCTGTATCAATGCTTAATGAAAGGAAGTATTTTTGAAAAAGAACCCTCAATCAGGTAAGAGTCCCCAGCTTTTATGAATAAATTTCCCTATTGTCCATTTTTCAAAATGTCCTATTTATACTGGCCTCATATGGCTAAGTTCTTGACCATAATCCTAGTTGAATTTCACTTTGTGTTGTCCAAGGAAGACATCTTTATCTTTTTGGGTAGGCTAAGGGGAGGTCAAAGGTCAGGCAGCTGGAGAGAGTGGTGGTTAGTTTTTCTTGCCTCCAATCCTCTTCATCTCTAGTCACTTCCTTCCTTTGCTGTCTTATCCCAAAGCACACTGCTCACTGTGGCAACTGACATTTTCGGGAACATACTGCAGTGGTATCTGCAAAGCCTATTCGTGTTGAGAAATAGAAAGACTGGGATTCTTACATCAGCTCCATAAGATATTCCTCTGTGAGCCCAAGAATGAAACTGCCATTTCCTGTTCTTATATTATCAACATCGTCTGCAATAGTTTTATACATTATTGTGAAAGAGTATAGTAATTAGGAGGATAAACTTAGGTGCCAGACAGAGCTGGTTTCTGGATTCACTCTTCTCTGCTTACAAGGTGATGCCAGACTGAGTCTCTCTAAGCCCCAGCTTCCTCCAGAGCTTCCTGACCTGGTTCTTGAAAGCAAAGGACATAATGCTTAGGAAACACTACCCTTAGTGCCTGTAGCAAGTGGACAATATCAGCAAACGTTTTCAGTATTATCTGTATCACCCTAGACAAGTTACTTAACTACCCCGTATCTCAGCTTCCTTACTTGTAAAAAAGGGATAATTATATATGTTCTGATTAATAGAATTGTTCTAAGGATAAAAGAAGAATATTTCAAAAGTGCTGAGAACAGTGTGGGTTGTGTGTGTGTATGTGTGTGTGTGTGTGTGTTTTAGAGAGGAAGTGTGAGAGCCTGCATGAGTGCCCACCCGAGCAGAGTGGGGGGCAAAGGGAGAGGGAGAATCTTAAGTAGGCTCCAAGTTGAGTGTGGAGCCTGACCTGTGGCTCTTTCTCACGACCCCGAGATCATGACCTGAGCCAAAATCAAGAGTCTGACGCTCAACCAACTGAGCCACGCAGGCGCCCCTTACACATAGTAAGTGGGTAATAAATGTAAATTGTCATTATGATGATGATGATGATCATCAGTAGTATGAATGTAATCAGCAGCATTATTTATTAATGTGATAATAGTACAGTGAGATTCTAGCTGTGTTCATTTACACCTGGTATACATTAAGTGTGGCTAGCTTTGCATAGTAGTAGTAGTGTAATTTTAGTGAGTAGTCTGTTATATTCTAATTTAATTTGCCATGAGACTCTCCGGTGGGTCTCCCTTAAGATGGGAGTTTAAAACAAGTATATACCTTTATTTGAGGAGTAATAATGTCCAAAATAATAATGTCCAAAGTAATAATGTCCAAAGCAAATTATGATATGGGTCAATTTATCAGGTCATTTACCTTCTTGGTAGCAAGAACATGGTAAAATGGAAGAGCAGTGGGATTCCCAGGGTGGTAGAGCAGGATCTGTAGACACAATAAAAGTTAAAGTTTGAATAGGTTATTATCCATATGACTGAAACTATTGAAGCTCTTTTCTTCCCGTTCTTCCCTTGATGCAAACATGGCTCCAGAAAGGTTTGGGTAGGGAATCAGTAGCAAAATTTGATTTATAGAAAATTTCCTCAGAATGCCACAGGAGGCAATGCTGATGGTAGAATGTCTTCCCTCAGAAAGAATGAAACAAATGGATGCATTCAATTGAATCTTCCGTAATGGGAAGAGGTTGTTGATAAGAAATGACTGCCTGATTAGTCTTTGAGTAGTAAAAATGCAATAGAAAGTGTACATGAAAAGAAAGAATTTGAAAAGTTTAGGCTTATGAAGAAAATGTTATCAGCAAAAAAAGTCACTACATTGTAAAATCATTTGTGAACTAAAATGAAAGATGGAATTGGAAACTTAGCAAGGGGCATATTAAATATTAAAATATCACAATTTGCATTGAATTGTTGATTTTAGTGACTGCTAACTAGCACCAAATGTATGTAGGGTCATTAGCAATGTGGTGAATCAAGATTATATAGACAAGAGATATTGGACATTTTAGAGAAAGTACTCCCGTCAGACTTCTTGAGGTTGACTAACCTTAGAAATCCCTTTTTTCTTTTGGCACAGGTACAAAATTATCCAGATTGACTTTCTATGTATTCACATTCACCACATAATAAGCAATCAGGAGATAATTAACAGTCCCTGAATTCACTTTAAACTTTACAGACTCAGCTAAAGTAATAACTATTTCCTTTTGGAGGGCTGTGCCTTTTTGGAAAGTGGCTGTAAATGATGTAATATGTAATCAAACTAGTATTCTGATCAAATCAGGAATAAGTACCTTTTATGGTTAACATATAGGCAAAAGTAGAGGTGATTCTATTATATTAGAACACCAGGACCAGTCTGAAGCAGAGTCAAATAATGGGTACCTCACCCCAAAAAGAGGGTTTTTAAGACTATCACAGAGCTGGCTGATCCCAAACTGATCTTTTCATCAATTTATACAGTGCCTGAAATTTCTACCATTAAATTCATATTTTTGAGTTGACATCATGTCCAGATAGGATTTGTTTAGCTAGAGATAAGTTAAATGGGGTAATAAACATCAACACATTTGTTTCTGTTAGTTATCAGATAAATTTGCTGTCAGCTACTATGGAGGGGAGCCAAGAGAGAAAGGGACAAACTGTGTGAAATACCTGGAATAAGAACCTATCTTTGGAGAACTAGGCCACACAGATTATCACACAGGGTAAGAGTGCCCTGGTACTTATTTGCAAGAAAGACGCTAAAGGTTGGGGATGGAAAACCAAATTGGGGGGTGGGGGAGAGGGTGATTGTGCAGGTTCCATGGAAATCATCACTGTATTGACAATTTTGCTTAAACATGGATATTTTATAACATTTTTGAGAAGAGCTTTTACTAACAATTAAACGTTTTAAAAATTGTTGAAATCTTTTAACATTACCTTAGGGACTCTGAAGACAGTGATGTGTCTTGCTGTGTCTAGTATCAAAACATAAAATGTAAGACCCAAGCTTATAAGCCCAGCATTAAATCATTATCATCCTTATTTGTGTGGAAAAAATAAAACTTGATCTCTATGTCACACCACACCTAAAAGTTAATTGAACATGGATCATAGAGATAAATGTAAAATCCAGAACCATAATGCATTTAGGAGAAGACTTTGGGTAGATAGAGATTTCTTGGCAGAACACTAAAAGCAACAACTATAAAAGAAAAAAAGTATATAAGTTGGATTTCATCAAAACTAAATGTGCTCATCAAAGGTCACTATGAAGAAAATAGCCAAGCCACATGTTAGGAAAAATATTTGCAGTATATACATGACGAAGGACTTGTGTCCCGAATATGGAAAGTCAACAACAAAAGTTTGAACAACCCAATACAAAGATAGTAAAATAAACACTTCAGAAAATTATTTATATAAAAGGCCAATAAGCACACAGGAAGGGGCTTAACATTATCAGTTATCAAGGCAATGCAAAATAAAACTATAACGAGATACCATTTCAGACCCATTAGAATGGCTACAACCAAAAAGATTGATAACACTAAAGACTGGCAAGGCCATAGTGCAGCTAAAACTCTCATACATTGCTGGCAGGAGTGTTAAATGGTTCAACCATTTTAGACAACTGTTTGGTAGTGTATTATAAAGTTAAATATATATCCACCTTATGTCCCAGCAGGTCTACTTCTAGGTACTCACTAAAGAGAAATGAAAACGTAAGTCTACAAAAAAACTTGTACAAGAATACTCACAGCAACTTTATTCATAATAAGCAAAAGCTGACAACTCAAATGTCTATTAACATGTGAGAAGATACAAAAAATTGTGGTATCATCACACAGTGGAATATTATACAGCAATGAAAAAGCACTAACTACGGCATCCATCATGAATAAATCTCAAAAGACATTGTGTCAGGTAAACAACACCAGGCACAGAAGAGTACATAGTCTATGAATCAATTCATATGAAGTCCAAAATCAGACAAGTGTATGATGACAGAAATTAGAAAGTGGTTGTGTAAATGGGGGGAGGGAGGGAGGGGGTGAGATTAATGGAAAGGGGATTTAAGGGGACTTTGCAGGGTGCGAAATGCTCTACATTTGTTTCGGGTGGTGGTTTCATGGATGTATAGAATTATCAAAATCTTAAAATCTATGCATTTTTTACACATTAGTTTTATATATATATATATCAATAAAAATAATTCTCAAATGGATTCTTGTATGTTGAATTCCTACTATATAGCAGACAATGTACTGGTGGCTTCGTAAGTAGAATCTATAAACAAATCTATCAATCCTTATGGGTTAGGCTTCCCCCTACCCCCTTATTTTAACATGTAAGAAATTTAAAAACCTTTAGATTAAACTCCGTGAAACTTATATGGCCCATAAATGACAGAAATGATATTTAAGCCAAGGTCTGGTGTCCAAACTCATGCTTTTCCCAAACTGTCACTTTCATAGTCAATGCTTCTTACAGTTCCTAATAACAAAATAAACAGACTTGGGAATTTGTGGGTGCGATTGAAAAAAAAAAAAAGGAGCTACAGAGAAACAGCTCAAAAACTGTGATCTGATGTCTGAAACTTTGTTTGTAACAACTTATGTGTCATAGAGAGAAGCACAAAAGGATTCTGAGTATAATACGGAACTCATACAACGCACAATGCCTATTACGTAAATGATTTCAATATGAACTATTTTTAAGAAGCTAAGGTATTTAGTGTATGTACCTATTAGAATAAATCACTTTATAATCCTTTCTTTTGATAGAGTTACAACTGTCAAAAATGTTTCAACCAAAAAAAATATATTCTTTTTTCTTCTATTGCTCCTTGCTAAGACAGCGTTTTACTGAATAGGAGAAAGAAACTATAGAAACATGGAGAACAAATATGACTTTTAAAAGGTTAGCTTACAGAATGCTGGAGTAAATGATACAGCCAGAGAAGCTTCAGAAGTTATCTCTCCACATATGAGTTTCCCAGGGGACCTGGGTGGCTCAGTTGGTTAAACTCAGGTTCTGATCTCAGGGTTTTGGGATGGAGCCTAGCGGCTGGCTCCCTGCTCAGCAAGGAGTCTGCCTCTCCCTCTGCCCCTCCCTCCTGCTCGCGCTCTCTCTTTCTCTCAAATAAATAAATAAATAGAATCTTTTCAAAAAATGAGTTTCCCTTGCTCTTTTTCATAGCGCTTAAGTTTTTTTCTATTAGAAATTTATTTCTCTTAGGGCTTGATGGTATTTTTTGCTTCTCACAAATATCTTATTGAGATGCAACTACCTCTTAGAAGAGGTGAATCATTACGCTTTATCCATAAAAACATGAGTTTGTGAATAAGGAAGCTGAAAATAGAAGGCAAGTTTTTTAGTGAGAGTAGGATAGGCTATGCTGTGATAACATATAAATCCTAACTATTCGTGGTTTTATATAGGATTTATTTCTCACTCACAAGATTTCTGATGTAAGTCAGGCGACCCTTGAGACACCTTTTTTCAAGGATCCAGATTGCTTCCATCTTCTTGTTTTGCTTTCTCAAAAAGCAGCATCTATGGTTCCTGCCTGAGGACACGGCATGTGTCATCTCCACTTACATCCTGTTGACCAGAACCCAGTCTCACTGTCCACCTTACTACAGAGAAGACTAGGAACTCTTCCTGTGTGTCCAGGCACAGGAAATGATGCAATGAATGCATGCACACAACGCTGTCTGCCCCATAGCAGAGTTATCATTAGCAGTGAGAGGATACTGAAAGAGAAGTTAGCAAACTTCAAATGTGAATTTAGCCAATTTCAGGAAACATCTAGGATGGCCCACCTTGTACAAACATGTAAAATTTGGAATTTGGAAACTGGAGCCACCTCGTTCCACGAATATATTCTCCCAGTAGGAAACTGTTGACTGCCCTGTTGATTGCTCCATATTGTTAACTCTCAAAACTTATCCTCAGGAAGGTTCTGATGTGTTCTTTTGTACTGAGGCATAGGGATGTCACCATCTGGCGCATGATCAAATGGAGTTCTCTGCCTTCTTGACATCCCTAAGAAGTTCACTGTTGAGATTTCATGCCATTCATCCCCTCGAGTAAATGCATTTAAGAGAATGCCACTTATTTTAAATCTGCTTAAAAAAAGAAAGAAAACAGGGTGCCTGGGTGGCTCAGTTGGTTGAGCGACTGCCTTCGGCTCAGGTCATGATCCTGGAGTCCCGGGATCGAGTCCCGCATCGGGCTCCCTGCTCGGCGGGGAGTCTGCTTCTCCCTCTGACCCTCCCCCCTCTCATGTGCTCTCTCTCTCAAATAAATAAATAAATGAAAATCTTAAAAAAATAAATATTCTTTATAGGAAGGGTATTTTCCAAGTCTTCTCATCATGATTTGCAATTCTATGAAATGCACCACTGAGAAGTTGAGATGGAAAATGAAATTTTGTTTCTGTTTGAAAATCATCTTTATAGGTATCATTTTATCACTAAGGAGAAAAATTTAGCAAATATCTCTACTTAGCTCTGAATTTCTTTTCATCAATATAAGGAGATAAAAAAGTAAATTCTTTGTAGAAACTTATTTCAAAAGACTTTACCATTCTTTTACAGAAAATACTGTTTCACATCATCTTATGTAATAAAAATTGATTGCCACCAGCTCAGTTCAGTACAATGTTTGAGCATTTTCTCCTGACACTGTCACAAATGTTAAAATGTTTAACAAATATTTCATAAATATAATTAAGATGATTATAGTAAGTGATTTCTCCTATATTTCTTTGCAATTTGATATGTGTAGCAAAATGGCAGGTGATTCCCGTTACTGTAGAAACCAATTGGCAGGTGATAAATAATTTTTACAAAATGATTGAATCAATGTCAGCCTCCAAGTAAAAAACTATGTTGGACATATTATGAGTAAAGTGACACTGATTGTTTCTGAAGTCATTGTTCTGAGTATAAAGTTTAAATAAATAATGGATCTATTGAGGGTTAGAGAAAAGGCTTCACCATAAAAAGGCCAGGTTGGCAGACATTATGCATGGAAACCAAAGCAAACAACAAAAAACACCACCACAACAGCAACGTCCAACTTCTGATTTCTTACCATCAAATGCATTTGATTGCCAACTATTTGGTTAAAATAGTCTTTTCCACATGTCAATTAAATGAAAAATTCTGATCACATTGAGTATTTCTTTCAGGACACATGATTTTGATGATTTTGGTCCCCTTTCTCTTTCTTTTTGTCTCGGTGGCCATGAGGCAATAATCTGTAAGAATAGGGAGATGATGAGGCTGAATAGAGCAGCTGTGTGATTGACCATGACAGTGGTCAGAATCCAGAGGACCGAATCAGCTAACTGGGGTGAGGATTAGCACCCGGGAATCTGCTGATTGATGAGCACCACCTCTTCTCAGCTCCAACACAACATGACACATCCTCCAACCAAGTCATCTGAAATAGGAGATTGTGGAATGAACTTGACTTGAAGTGAGGGTGCTTTCCTGAAGGAAAGAGAAAATTAGAGAAAGAAAAAAAGCCTTGATTATAAGCACTATGATTAGGACCATGATAACCACAGTTGAAGCTGAAGCATAAAAGGCTTTGGGTTCTTTTTTTTTTTTTTTTTAAACAGACATCAGTAAACTTGGCAGATGCAGCTTTGACGATCCTTAGAAGTAGTAACCCTTGTTCAGTCTAAATCTAGCCTCCTTATATTCTCGGCAATTTAAAGGTGCTGAGTGATATTTTTTTTTAAAAAGGATATACAGTACATGAAAATATTAATGCATATATTTCCTAAAGGTTTTGGAAAATAATAAAATATATTGGGGTAAATTATATTACAAAATAGTATAAGCTTAAAGTTAAGATAAATGAAGTTTATCTTCTTAAGAAGTTGATGCTTAAAGCACAATTAGGAGACATTATTATTTCAGGTCACCCCCTGTCCCCCAGAAGTCTTTCTTCCAGCCCTTTCTCTTATTCATGAGTACCATCATTTCATAAATGGAGAATGCTTTTAACTCCAGTTTAAATCAAAACAGTAAACATACAAAAACAGCATTTCTTTTCTAATACTTCTTTCTACTAATTCTTTCCTCCCTGGTCTGAGGTCTCGTATGTGGGGAGCAGGGTAAGGAATGGGCTTTGACTTGAGAGTTAAGAGAGAGAGAGGAGTCAGCAAAACTAAATTTTCCTTCTGTAATTTTTCTTTACAAGTATATGATTTGGAGTATTATTTTAGAAATGCAAATGAGTGATCTTATAAAGGCCCATTTGAATGTTTTAATACTAAATACATAATTTCTGGATCTGGCCAAATTCTAATCTATGTTGGGAAAAAATTTATAATGTAAAGGAGTAAACTCCTCTAGAGGTTAGGAGAAGTTTTGACGAAAAGAAGGAGTTTTTCAGGCAAGGTTTGATACATCTTCAGTGCCATTTTTTTTTTTTAAACTTGAGAAATGGAATTCTCTGAAATTGATAATAGTGGAGAAGCTTGTAAATGAACTCTATAAATCATTACTAATGTGACTATTTCTCAATTGTTTCTAAATGAAAGTCATAAGTGAGAAGATGGTTCTTATCTTCTTGGGTCAATTCAACAAATATACAAATTTTCCAGTGATAAGAAGCCATTCCATCTATAAATTGTGCATTCTTCCTTCAAACAAACATTTATTGAGCACTGATATGCTGATCTCTAGTAGGCACCAGACCAGGCCTTATGGCAGTGAATGAAAACCCTCCATTTTTGTAATAGAAAATACGTATAAACCAAAACAAGCACACTGAATTTTGCTAAAATTGCCAAATTTGCCAAAACACAAGGCTTTCCAATAATGCTCATTTCATTGCTAGAGCGTAAAAAGTGGAATAGTTTTAATTTAAATAGATGTTGATATGGTCAATTGATGGAGCTTTTTCAGAGGTACATTTTGATCTATGTATCTAAGTTTTCTGAACTTAAATTGAAAATACCCATACTAAAATGACAATTAGCTTCAAAGTTATCCTCGAATCTATGAAACACTCTTGATATTGACAGGGTTTAGAAAGCCAGTCAATAATTCTACCTCTGAATATTGAAATAAGCTTGTCCACATAAAAATGAGTCACTTATTGGGTGTTTAATAAAATTACTTGTTTATTCATCTCAACAGGAGACTAGGGTTGTGGGGCGCCTGGGTGGCTCAGTTGGTTAAGTAGCTGCCTTCAACTCAGGTCATGTTCCCGGGGTCCTGGGATTGAGTCCCACATTGGGCTCCTTGCTCAACAGGGAGCCTGCTTCTTCCCTGCCTGCCATTCCCCCTGCTTGTGCTTGCTCTCTGTCTCTCTCTGTCTCTCTATCTCTCACTCTCTCTGTGTCAAATAAATAAATAAAATCTTAAAAAAAAAAAAAAGGAGACTAGGGTTGTCATATACCAAAAAGCATAAAGAGGATGGCAAACACAGAAAAAAAAATGAGGATGAGAGAGTAAGAGTAAAATCATCACGATTTTGAATTCATTTATTTAAAAAACTATCACATGGAGAAAGAAATGGATTAATTTTGTAGTTCACAAAAGCAAGAATAAATTGGTAAGTTACCTAGAGATAGATTAAGCCTAAATACAGGGAAGAATTTTCCATCAGAATTTCCCAAAAGGGGAAAAAAAAAAAGATGAACTGACTCAGGAGGCTATGATTTCTTTCTCCCTGGGAATATTCAAGGACAGGAAGGAATTCTTTCATTCATTCAACAAATGGTTATTGCCTGCCCGCAGACACTGTGTAGGCACTGAGCATAAAATGATAAGTAAATTGGGATGAACTATTTGCTCTCATGGCACTTTAAATCTAGTGCAGGAGACAGGCACAAACTGAGTAGATGTTCTAACTACCCTAGTAATGAACAAACTGCAGTAGTGGTAAGAGGTGAAGCTAGGTGGGCAGATAATTCATGGGTCTGTCTTAATCTGGAATGTCAAGGGAGGAAGTGACAGTTGCGATCTGTCACTTTCACTTTCTTAGAAGGCTAAGAAAGAGTTAACTATGTACAGAAGAAATAGTAGGAGCAAGCGTGGCGCATTCAAGAAACTGGAAAAAGCTACTACTAGGGCAAGGAGAGTGAGGGGGAGCACAGTGTGAAGTGGGAAATGCAATCGGTGGTGAGACTTTGTGTGACCTCACAGACTGTGTTAAGAATTATTCTGTATTTGTTTTTACTTTTTTCTTTTTTTGTCCTAAGAACACTGCGACACTCTTAAATTTCTTTTTTCTTTAAAGGGAGTATCATGATTTGTATTTTGTATTTGTATTTTGAAAAGATTGGTCTCTTGATGCTGAGGAGAGAATTCATTGGAAGGGAGCAAAAGTAGATATGGGGAGTAGATGTGGTTTTTGAATAATATAATCGAGGAGGGAGGTGTTGTCTGCTTGGACTAGGCTGGTGGCACTGGAGATGGAGAGAGGAGGATGGGTTTGAAAAATACTTTAGAGGTACATCAGTAGGCTCTGGGGTCGATGTGGGAGGGGTTCAGGGTGACTCTGAAGTGCTTGTGATTCAGGTAGAGGGACTGTTGATGGCATCAGGGGGTAGGGAGAGCGAGCGAAGAGCATGGGTTTTGAGGTGCCTTTACAGGATCAAAGAAGAGATATAAACAGGGATTTGTTTATACTGATCTGGAACTCAGGGGAGTAATGCAGACTTAAGATAAAATTTGTGAATCAAATTATAAGGATAGTAACCGTAGCAGTGGGAATGAATGATACAGTCTGTGGAGTGAAAAGAGAAGAGGACCAAGTCTTGAGAAGCTGCACTGTTTCATGGCTGGGCAAAAAGAGGATAAACTTGCAAAGAAATCCGAGGAAAAGCAGTCAGATACGGGGGAAACCGATTCTCTATGAGAAACCAAGAGAAAAGAATATTTCAAGAAGTGTCAAGAAATCAACAATGTCAAATATGTCTAAGAAGCCAAGACTCAGTATTGTCCACTGGTTTTGGTGACATGTAGTCCCTATATGACCTTGCAGAGAGGGGGTAGGGATTCATGTAGGAGAGAAGTTGGATGAGATAAACTATAAGGCTCCTTTCAGCTGTAAGGGTCTTCAAAATTTTGTCATGGAGAAATACATTTCTAAGTTACTTTATAGTGAAGTTGTTACTTCATCTGCTCCCTCAAAAATGTTTTCTAAATTTGGGACAATAAATATTTATAGGGAAAAAAAAAAGCACTGCAAATTTGTGTAATTATGTTTATAACTTTTCAAAGACCATGGTCAAAGTGGAAATATTTGTGTCTTTTCTTTTTGTGTCTTAATAAAAATCTCTCCAGCTAGACTGCCTCCTGACCTTATTCTCCACAGCAATTCACACAGTAGATTACTTGACAATTGTAATCTCAAGGCTGATTTTAAACATCTTCATTTTTTCCTTAACCGGGAAACCAATGGGACATATCAAATTCTAGTCACTGTACTAAATTACAGTTCTTCAGAAGTATAAGATACTTTCCTGGTGGTGAATTTATCTAAAGCTGAGAAAATCCTAATAGCCTTTAGGATGTTGTCAGAGGTTGTTTTCTATTGCTAAATGGCAGCCGGGGCCTCTTCTTAGCTCTGTAACTGATACACAGTCTGATTCACAATATGGCTCCCACCATGGTCTGTGCTGTAATTTCCCTGCCTATAAAATGTGTTACTTGCACGGATCTCCCTACTGAGTTCCATGGATGTGGTTATATCAGTGATGGCCAGATACAAATTATTAGAACAATGCAAGTCTTTCTTAAAATGCAATTATCTATAGTTCTCTTGTCCAGGCTGCCTTCCTCAGAGTATCACATGGTTGGATTTTAACTGCTGGTTCTATGAATACTTCAAATGACTCCCAGAATTTCTGGATCTCCAGCTGAACCAGGTACCCTTATATGTAAATGATTACTCTGTCTTCCCTCCGAGCGATATTTCAATATCATAGCCTGTACTGGCTCCAAGAGTAGCAAGCAGACAATGCAGATGCCATCCACTCTTTCTTTTGTCCCATTGCTAGTGGCTCTTTAAGAAACTGGAGCTGAGGTGACAGAGGGGATGACTTCCATGGGTCTCCACTCTTTCTCTGGGGTGCTCCCTGCGATTCCTTCCATCAATGGTACCTTTTCCACCTGAACGTCTGCAGATTTTCCTCCCACAACTTCCAGAGGAACCTCTCGACAACTCTCGGTGGCAGGGGCAGCTCTGCTTTTAGTGATTTCTCAGATTAGTAGTCTACTCTCAGAGTCAGCTTCTCTCGCCTGCAAGAATCAATGACCCTGACTCCCGGCGTCTTCCTGCAGCTCTGAACAGTGGGAACTGTTTAACCCTGTAATGTTTACTGCTCTTGGCTCCTGAACCGTAACCATGCTCACTGCCTGTGCAGGATCTCCAGCATCTCTTGCTCCCTTCTTGGCAATTTGTAGCCAAATCCTTAAGCAGCTGGGTAACTCAGCACCACTCTTGGTCATAGGTCGTATCTGCAGGTTATTACAAAAAGGTCCTTCTGGAGCTCTTGAAATGGCTTTGATGGATACATTGTCTCAAAGTAGTCCTTCCAAGTTATTCTTTAAAATCATTCTAGAGGGGCGCCTGGGTGGCTCAGATGGTTAAGCGTCTGCCTTCGGCTCGGGTCATGATCCCGGAGTCCTGGGATCGAGTCCTGCATCGGGCTCCCTGCTCGGCGGGGAGTCTGCTTCTCCCTCTGCCTCTCTCTCTCTCTCTCTCATGAATAAATAAATAAAATCTTTAAAAAAAATAAAAAAAAATAAAATCATTCTAGAGGGTGCCTGGGTGGTTCAGTTGGTTAAGCGACTGCCTTCGGCTCAGGTCATGATCCTGGAGTCCCAGGATCGAGTCCCGCATCGGGCTCCCTGCTTGGCAGGGAGTCTGCTTCTCCCTCTGACCCTCCTCCCTCTCATGCTCTCTGTCTCTCATTCTCTCTCTCTCTCAAATAAATAAAATCTTAAAAAAAAAAAATTTAAAATCATTCTAGAGATAGGGAGAACAAAGTTTTCAACACTTGCTACATAGTCCCTCTTTTGATTTTTCCTTTCTGTAATGTGTATTAGTGCCCTAATTTGCTCAGAGCAAGTTTTTGTAACCATTAATATTTCTTCAAAAGGCAGAGTCCTTACAACTTCTAAGCAGTGCCCCAATTCTATAGAGAGGGCATGTGGAAACTGTCTCTTCAAAAGCTTCACAGATCACGTGGTAATAATACACAGCGTGGCTTGGGAATAGTTCTGGGCACCCCACAGTACACGACCCAGAAGACAGTATAGCATGTAGCTATGAGCACAAGATCGGACATTAGAATCACCTGTGCTAAAATCATGCCTTTTCACTTACTGATCATGTCACTCTAGACAAGCGATTTTTCTCTTCCAAGGTCCCAGTAACTTCATCTGTAAAATAAAGATGATAATACCTATTTTATATGGGTATGATTGCCTGACCCATAGTAAGCAGTCCATAAATTTTAATGTAAGTTTTCCCGTACTCTTAGATGTACAGAGAAAATAGAATTTTTCTTTTCTAAAATTGTTCTGATCTCCCTTATGAGCCAAAAAAAAAAAAAAAAAAAGAACCTAATGAACCAACCTGGTACCTTCAGTCCATTGCAATTTAGACAGCCACTTTAGATAAAGCTTGGCCTCCTTAGATAAAAATAATCGGTCTCTCAGATTTCCATTCCCCTTTCCCTACAGCCCTCCAGGATGGTATCAGATATATGAAGGTAGGTGAAATGAACTGTGTCCTGATCCCAGTAAGGAAGAAAGTGTCCAGAGATCCATGTGATTTCCTTGTACTTTTCTCTGGTCTCCATGGTGATGACTTTCAGTCCCTGCTGGCATCACATCTCAGGTCCAGGTATCAACCGGTATTTTATTTGGTTTCATTATTTCCCCATGGGACAGTACAAATGACTCAGCCTTCTCTTGGAATTTACTGGTATTTGAACATTTTCCTGCCACCCTCCAAATCACCTGTACTTAAACCTGGGGAAGGGATACCAGGACCTGAATGGCGTCCTCCTCTCTCTTATCTACCAAGATCAGAAAGGACACACTTCTCCAGTATTCTCTCTAGATCGCATCTTCTTCCTTCAGAGCTTCTGTTTTAGGACTAAAATTTAACAGTGGATTGAATGTCGATATAAAAGTGAGATTTACTTATTGATAAGGGAGCCCAAATTTGGAGGTATTTCAAAATACTATACCTGTTTCACTCTCCTCTATTAAACTTTGTACCCTTTTTCCATTTCCTACATTAGGATTCCAAGAATGTGGATGTTAGGTCTCTGAATAGATCTGTATCTCTGATTATTCCTGGATTCTCCAAATTTGACCACGGGATCCTGGATATCCAGGAGCAAGTCCTGTCCCTGCTGTGGGAGACCCTACACCTTAGGATCTCGGTACCCCTCCCAGTACTGGGACCATTCCTCTTCCAGCTGCACAATTGCAGAATCTGAAAGAAATCTGTGGGTTGGGTGTCAGCAATAAAAGAAGTGAGTGACATCTCTGCCTGAAGGCGAAGGAACTGTAATCTGACTCTTAGCTCCTGCCAGGCTTCCCTTTCCTTTTCAGTTTCTGGATGAGAGAGAAGTTGCTGAACTGAGATGATTATCTCAAGACCGTATGGTTCTGGCCTTAGTTTCAGAAAGCTATGGGTTTTCTTTTTGGCATTTTTGGCTTGGCTAAGAAGTCTTGTTACATTTTTACTAGTCTTGGTTTTATTTCCCAAGTTTTTACTGGTAGAATTTGGTTTCCCTCTCTTGAGTCAAAGAAGGGGGCTTAACGATAATTTTCATTGCCCATCTTTTCTTCCTTTAGCTAACTATCTTATCTCTACCTGAGCATTACAATTTTTATCAGAGCTACTTCTTGATCTCAGGATGACTAATTCCAAAGTGCAGATACATAACAGCAAATATATATATATTTGAAAGAACAATACTGACAGATGCAATCTTCAGTACTGAGTGTCTCTTCCCTACTCACTCTTGTTGGTTTTTTCCCGATGTTCAAATACATTCATGGGATCAGAAGTTGAACACTGTTGTTTAGTACTCGGAAGAAAGAGCATCTTATTTGTCTTTTTAGTGAAAATTCATTCATGTCTGGAATGGAATTTTGAGAGCTACCTGCTACAGGAATACCCCCTTTAGCTCATTTGCAAAAGTCCAACGAGCTCCCTGCCAGAGAAGTTTAACAGAGGTCCTAAAAATTGTAATTAGTAGATACGATGGAGGAGTCAACTTTCATTCCCAGAATATGCCTAATAAAGCCACCGAAAATGATACAGTAGCTTTTTCTCCTCAGTTCTTGATATTTGGGCAGGAATGCAATGGATCTCCCTTTGGTTGGATGAAGGAGATGAAGTATAGAAGAACTTCTTTATTGTGCAATTAACCTTTGGCAACATAGTGACATTTAGACCAAATTAGTGAGAAGGCCACCTGATATCCATGACCTCACTTATTCTACATTTGGGGACCCAATAAAGTATGGCTCTCTCAGCCAAAGGTACCATGGTATATGGAACAACTCTTGGAAGATGGAGTATAGGAGATAGATCCAATTTTCTCCCCAATCCCCACCAGCATTTCTAGGGGTAGTTTGTTGGTCAGATGAAACATGTGGATGAGAGTGAATGTACTTTCCAGGAATATAAAAATGCCAGATAATACCTTGACATATTAAACTATATGCTTACCCTGTCAACTGTCTATTTGGAGCTATCCACAGCGATCCAAGGACAAGTATAAACCAAAATAACTAATAAGTAAAATTTAAAATAAAAGAAAAAAAGGAAAAAATAGTCTATCCAAATTTTTCTTTCTTTAAAAACAGACTTTTTCATTTTCATTTCAGCAGTTACAGTTTCCTGGGGGAAGAAGTCTCCTTAGCTATTTCTTTACTAAGATATGGATCTCTCATTTACTGCCTGTATGTCACCTGGGGTGGTCTATCTATAGGAGAGTTACCTGGGTCCTGGATATTGTCAGGCCCAGGATACTTTTAGGTCACCTCAATATCAGTGGACATAAGTAGCCCTAATACCCAGTGGACTGTTATATCTTGCACCATCTGACTGACAGAGAAACCAGCTTCCTTCACATAGAGGATGATTTTTCTTATAGACAAGCAAGACTAGTTGCCTGAAATAATGTCCCAATGCATTACTTCAGAGAAGAATCCAAAGTACTTCAATGATAAATTCTTAAATATTCATGTTTTTAAAAAAATAATGTTCAATATAAGTAGGTGATAATGGAAATATGGCCAAACAATTAGCAACAAATAACTATGAAGGCCAATTGTTAATATTACTACTATTTGATGTTATAATAAAAGATAGTTGTTTTGATATTTTAAAGATCCAGATGCCAAAAATGTCAGTTTTCCCCCCTATTCTCCCTCCAAAGAATATAGGATGTTGATGTATTGATATTGGATAAGAAAAATGTTGTATCTATGAACAGAGATCTTGACTTTTTCAGGCCCATGCATATTAGACCAAAAGAAGATTTTTTTAATGGAAACAAATCTATTTAGTTCAGTTGGTAAGAGATGCAAAGGAATCAGTGTGGAGATCATGTGAAACCAAGCTCCTATGGTTTGGAAAATATTTCAATCAGAAGCAGCTAAGGAACATACGTAAGAGTTAAAATGCACCTATAGCCTGGTTGTAGGGGAGAACGTAAGCAAACTGAAATCCATCTTCTATGGATGGCTCTGTACAAAAACAAACGCGTAGTAACACCAAGTCAGCATGCTGGCCTCTCAGTGCAGGCTGGAAGGCAGCCAGGGCCCAGCCTGCTGAGAGAGAAAATTGAAAGGAAAAAATAAAGCAGGTGTACAAGGTGAAGTCCGGTCGTGGATATGGAGACTCTTCTGGGCAAGCGAGGGGAAGAAAAGGTCAGGTTTTGCTGGTGTGGCGCCTTCAGAGCTGGACCTACTGCTGGGGTATCCTAGTTTCACAAAAGACCTGGTCCTTTTTATGAGGAAAAATTCCCATCTATACAAGTGAATGCAGAGTGTGAGCACTGAGGTGTGCTGTTAGGAAGAGGCATTCTCTAGCAGCCACTGTTTTGTTTTTCGCATGTGTCCATGGTAGGATATTTTGATTTCAAAGTCTATTTACTGACCTCTGGGTGAGGATCAATGACTGTCCAAAATTAACAGAGTCAGGGGAAGGTACAGGAAGAAATGGGCATCCTAGCAGAAAGTTTTTCTGGATGACAGTGCAAAAGAGATACTGTCTCCTGACCATAGGCTCCAGTACCCAAGTTGATTGTTGGTCAATGGGCTCCTGGTTGAAGAATACAGAAGTCTATTTTGATCTGACGACTCTCTTTACCAACTCATGATGACCTCTCTCTTTGATAATTCCAACTTGACAGTTCATTCAACTGATGATTTTTGAGTCCTACTGTGAGCCACAAACCTCGTTAGTATTTCTCAGCCCTTAGCATATGTTATATAGTTATTTGTCATTGTTCTGACCATGTCCCATCAAGGGCTACCGAACTGCAAAGCACGCGGTGACACCACTTGTGTTGTGTTCTATATAAATGACCTTTCTTGGAGTTGTGTTATAGAGAGTTTTCATTATTTTAACCGAGAGGACTGTAAATTTCTTTAGGGCAGAATCAATCTGTGTTGCTTCTTGAAGTTATCTCTAAGGTTTAATAAAAGATATTGCATGGAGTAGTTGTTCAGTTAATGGAAGCATATTAATACGACAATGATGTTTGTGCTAACTTTATCTCCTCCAAGGAAAGACTCATTTCCAGTATATTCATAGTTGCCCAAGTTGCTTGGTCCCCGAAAATTCAGTAGTAAATGCTCTTTTATGACCATCTTATTCTTATTCCTCAGCTTGAGAATGTGAGCAATTACCATATTTGGGAGGGATTTCACTGACATATCTACTATTTTCAAGGAAAAGAATTGAGTTTAAATCAAACACAGGTAAATGATGTAGCCATAGACTCCCATTGTTTATTTTAGCTAGAGACAAGAAACATCTTTGCTTTTGCCCAACTACTCAAATTGTTTTCATTTCATAAGTAAAATAGAAGCATTAACTTCTTTTTTTATTGTGTTATGTTAATCACCACACATTATCACATCATTAGTTTTTGATGTAATGTTCCATGATTCATTGTTTGCATATAACACCCAGTGCTCCATGCAGAACGTGCCCTCTTTAATACCCATCACCAGGCTAACCCATCCTCCCACCCCCCTCCCCTCTAGAACCCCCAGTTTTTTTTCAGAGTCCATAGTCTCTCATGGTTTGTCTCGCCCTCTGATTCCCCCCCATTCTTCCCCTCCTGCTATCTTCTTCTTCTCTCTTTTTTAAACATATAATGTATTATTTGAGAAGCCTTAACTTCTTGTTCATCATGTACATGATTACAGTTCTTTCTTTTTATTTTAAAGATTTATTTATTTATTTTATAGAGAGAGAGCACGCAGGGGACAGAGGGAGAGAGAGAAGCCTAAGCAGACTCCCCGCTCAGCGGGGAGGTTGACTCATTGGGGAGTGGGGCTGAATGGGGTTGGTGGTGAAGGGCCCTAGATGCAGGGCTCCATGTGGGGCTTGATCCCAGGACCCTGAGATTGTGACCTGAGCTGAAATCCAGAGTCGGATGCTCAACCGACTGAGCCACCCAGGCACACCAGATTACAGTTCTTCCTTTATGCTGTATTACCATCAAGATTGCTAAAACTCACTCAGGGCTCTGAACTAATCTGTGCCCCATTGTTTACCAAGATCACTTGGAAATAAGTTAGCTCTTTTTGTCCCAGGTTCTAAACTAATTTTTTATTCCATTATGGTGTTTTCGTTTTTCTCATATATATAAGACAGTTTCACAACTCATTTTTGGAAACTAAATATAGTATTCACAGATTGAACTTTATGATTTATTTAATTCTAGAAATAAATTTGAACTAGTATAATTGGAAACTGCAAATATAAACAAATGCAAGCAAAAAAGAAATCAGTGAAAGACCCAGTTTGCAAATACATATTGCTCAGCAAAGTGTTAGGTCTAAGACTGGGACATAGAAGAAGTTAAACCACAGCTCTTGTGCTCAAAGAACATATAATCTGAAGGTTGATGGAAATAATTATAAGTAGTTGAAAACAATATGCTCATATAAAGGCTGTATTTTGCATTTAAGATTGTTTTAAGTATGTTAGAAGATCAATGGAGAATGGATTGAAACTTAAACTGGGGCTTGAAAAAATAGGTTGGAATTGAATTTTCCAAGATCTATAACTAGGTACCAGCCTCATTCTCCATCATTATTGGAATAACCAAATATTTAATAAGCATTCACATCTGACCAACCCAGAGCCTACACATGTGCGCTGGATGGAAATGTTTTTGCTTAGGCCTCAAATTCAATGCCACTTCTTCCACCTCAGCTTCTCTTCACTCCACTGTAGATTAAGTCTCCATTATAGTTCTTCATTACCCCTGCATCCTTCTTTTGTTGCACTTATCAAATCGGTAATCAAATACTTACTTGGGTAATTACATTTTCACGTTTGTGTCCTTGATAAAAATGAAGGTCCCCAAAGGGTAAGGATCAGGTATATCTAGTTCATTATCTCATATAGTGCCTAGCACATAGGGAGTACTTGGTGTCTAATATTCATGAATGAATAAATGAATGAATGAATGAATCAATCAATCAAGAATTATAGACACTGAGGGAGCAAAGATGAATACAGCTTGGTACTAATCTTGAAGAACACACAATGTAACAAAGAAGAGCAGGGGCCCATAAAACAGTTAAGATTTTTATGACCAGCTTTTCTAGAAAAGTTTTATAATAAAGAATATTCAATGCAGAGAAGATTTATAGTGTTCCTAACTTGTGAAGATCACTTTGTCCCACAATGTATAATTCAAGCTACCTAATATAAGCCTGAATCGGTACACTAGAAGATCTACTTGCAGGATTTTATTTTTATTTTTATTTTATTTATTTATTTATTTTTAATAGATTTTATTTATTTATTTGACAGAGAGAGACACAGCGAGAGATGGAACACAAGCAGGGGGAGCGGGAGAGGGAGAAGCAGGCTTCCTGCCGAGCAGGGAGCCCGATGTGGGGCTCGATCCCAGGACCCTGGGATCATGACCTGAGCCGAAGGCAGACGCTCAACGACTGAGCCACCCAGGCGCCCTACTTGCAGGATTTTAAAGAATTACGAGACAAATGCCTTGAGAGAGTAAATGCATTTAAAGCACAGTACCTTTAAAATAAATTACAACCTGAAATGGTACTCTAGGGAGAGTGGAGAGATTCAGAATGCTCTTTGTTCTTTGATTCCCCCCCTCATTCATATGTAATTATTCTTCTCTTTTGTCTTTGGAATTATTGTTTTATGTTTCACATTTCATCGTGTTTATTATATGACAAGATGAATAACTGTCACACAAAATTAACCAGTAATTATATGCGTTTACTATTTTATGAAGTAAAAGAGATGTCAGTTAACAGGTTTTAGAACTCTGTAGATTTTATTTTTAGACATATTTTTACTAATATTAATCACTATGGGTACGTCATCACACTATTCAGTTACGGTGGTTACAATTGTATTGGATGAGAGAAATGATATGTCAGAAGTGCATATATGTGTATATAAATATAAAACAGCAAATATACAAGGTGTCCTTTGTGAATGCTGAAGAGGAATACAACTAACTCAAGCAAGGGTAAACATTTTAATACAAAATGAATTAGGAAAATTGGTGTTTGCTCTTATTTAAAAGAAATATAAAGGCCGTCGCATACTGATGAGTGATGTTGATGAGGGGGGAGGCTGTGTACGTTGTTGGGGGGAGCACAGGAGAAATCTGTATCTTCTTTGAAAGAGAGGGGGAGAGAGAGAGAGAGAGAGCACAAGCAGGGGGAGGGGCAGAGGGAGACGGAGAAGCAGACTCCCTGCTGAGCAGGGAACCCGGCGCGGGGCTCCATCCCAGGACCCTAGGATCATGACCTGAGCTGAAGGCAGCCGCTTAACGACTGAGCCACCCAGGCATCCCCAAAAATAAGGTCTTAAAAAAAAAGAAAGCTAAGAAGCTGACTGAAATGTTATCCATGATTGTAAAAAGAAATAAAGATTTGCTCAAGGAAGATAATCATACTGGAGAATTTCAGTTCACAAAATACTTGATTATTTCTACTACATCATAACGGAAGTGTCCTTGCCTATGGATGAGCTTGATGGTAGGGCCAGTATTGCTGATATGGGAAATGGAGCTCAATCATTTAACGTTCCCATGTAAGTCTATGTCTGGGCTTTAAGGTCTGAATTAAAGAACAGACTCTGTTTGTTTGTTTAGGTGCAAGTAAATGTCTTTCCTCTCTTAGTTCAAATGTATGGGTATATGTAATGTAATATATAACATCATACATTGTTGAATCACTTAAGGATACATTCAACAATAAATTAAATAATATCTAACAATGGCTTTAAAAAGGTTAAATTAATTTTTTTTTATGTAACAGTATTTTTGGAAGAAGACAACACAAGGTAAGTGTAGCCTTTCAAGGAAGTCGTCAAAGAACCAGACTGCTTCTCTCTTTATGCTTTGCCGTGGTGTGTGTCTTTCCGTCTCCTAGTCTCAAGATGAGTGCCACACTTTTAAGTATCATGTCCGTATTCCAGGAAGGAGAAAGCAGGGAGATAAGGGATTTTTCCCCATTAAGCCCTTATTAGAGAAGGGACGCTCTACCTGGGGACTGTTGTCTACATCTTATTGGCCGGAACTGTATAACAAGGTCACCTCCAACTGCAAGATAGGCTTGGAATTTGAAAAATTTACTCTCCAGTCTCTCGGAGAGGAAAACAAAAGAGAGGTGATAGGTATTGGAATGGCGGTTAATTTAACAGAGGCCAATTTAAAAGAATCTACCACAGCTCTACTTAAGAAGTTCTAGCATCTCTTAGAGAGATCCTTATGACACAGATCCATAACAAATGTAGAGAGACGATAACTGTTCTGGCTACTTGAGCTGTGTAACCAGCTACCCCAAGCTTGGTCACAAGAACAGTAACTTCTATATGCTCACGTATTTTGTTGGTCAAAAATTCAGGCAGGGTTCAGTGGGAACAGCTTGTCTCTGCTCCACAGTGTCTGGGGCCTCGGCTAATGTGATGATATAAATGGCCGGGCCGGACTTTGATCATGCAGAGCACTGCAATCATCTGGAGGCTGCTTCCCTCAGGTGCCAGGCATCTGGGCTGGGATGACGTGAAGGCTGGGCCCAGGTAGGGGATGGACTAGAACACCTACACATGGCCTACTCGTGTGGCTTGAGCTTCACTCAGCGTGGGAACTGGATTCTGAGAGAGAACATCCCAAGAGCAAGTGTGCCCCAGGCAGAAGCTCACTGGCCTTTTATGACCTAGCCTTGGAAGTCACACAGTGACGTGTTGAAGCAGTCACAAGCCTACCCAGATTCAAGGGCAGGGGACAAGTTCCCCCTCCTCTCAACGAGAGGAGGCCCAAAGAATGGGCGGCCACTGAAAAAATCTGCCGCAGTAACAATGACAGGACTCAATATTGAGCACAATTCTTTAAGAATGGCTTCTCTTCAACTTGCTTTTCCATCTTTTCCAATCCTATTGCCCACTGAGGAAAGGTGGTGTCAGATCGATTAGGAGAAAGTCCCTTTTCAGTGTTTCTGAAGGATGATAGGCTGTTTAACCTACTCAGCAAGAGAGAGCCCCCCGAGATGAGGCTGCTTGGCTGTGTGATTTTGCTGTGGAGTCTGATCAGCCAGCACGGCCAGGACGGTGATGCAGCCACGTAATTAAGTAATCCCATCCTCACACGAAATGGTGCTCCTGTCAAGTACCGTAGGGGTTTCCCTGTGTGTGAATTCTCGGAGCATAGAAAATCGTTGTTCTATTTTCCATACAGTTTCGACCATACAGCCTGTATTTGTGTGTAGGCAGACACACAGAAGGTGAGATTATCGAAAAGACAGTGAAGTGGGACCAAAGAAGCCTCCTGTTTATCTGAAGTGAAGAGTGGCATGTTTTTACGTTCTTTACGGAACAGGAAAGGTATCACAACAACATTTCTGAGTAAATTAGATCCATGAAGAACAATTTCAGGCATTAGATACCATTTCTGGCTTCAAGGCCCTTATCGTAGTTATTTGTTGCAGGTAAGTGCAGTGGAATGATTTAATCCTGGCTCTGACTCTCAGTAACTCTGGGACTCTGGGCAAGTTTCCATAGCTCTCTCTCAGCTTCTTTTTCTCATTTCAGGAGATGGAGCGAAAAATGCCCATCTTAAACTGTCACTGTGAGGATTAAATGCGTATTCTTCCCACAACACTCTTGCCTCCCTGAACTGCCCTACCCCTGCCTCTGTCCCTAATTACGGACAGCCTGCAGGTCCCTGAAGGATGCCAGTTCCTTTTGGAGACTGTCTGTGATGACATCGAAGGCTGGGTCAACCATGTCTCCTATGTACTCCCAAAGAGAGCCCTGGGCTTGCCTCTGTCAGAGCTCTTAACATTCAACAATTCATTTCACAAAGTCTAGCTGAAAAATGATTATGTGCCAGGTACTTCATAAGGGTCTGGAAATTCAGCAATGAATAAAGCCAGAATGATCTCTGCCCTTGTGTTTTGTATACTCTAGTGGAGCAAAAGAAGACAATAAACAAGCAAGCCCGTAAGAAGAAAAATAATTTCACACAGTGATATGGGCTTATAAGGCAGCAAAGAACATGGGAGGAGTAAGTGATGCTTGAGGAGAGATTATGGGCAGATGGAAATATTCTAGTCAAGGACATGACATTTGGGTTGAAATCTAAATATTGAGAAGTAGCCAGCTGTGTAAATTCACCGGGCACTCTTAGGAACACTCTCTGTGTATTAACTCATTTTATTCTCATAACTTCTTGAGGTAGCTACTCTTCCTATTCCCACTTTACACATGGGGAGACCAAGGTAGAAGGGTGAAGCAACTTACAGAAGATGCAGAGCTTAAAAGTGGTAGAGCTTGGATTTAAACCCAGACAACCTGCCTTCAGAAGCCCATGCTCTCAGCCACTTTATTATAACTGTCTCTCAAAAAGCATTGGGTACTGCATGTTTTTTCCTACTAGACCATGAAAAAACTTGCATGTTTTTTCCTACTAGACCATGAAAAAATTGATGTATAGAGCTCAGTCCCAAGAGTAATGCCCAGCTCTTGGGCCCACAAGTGCATGAAGGCATGCCTGCAATGAGCAAATCTAGATGAAATAAAGGGTCCTGCTCGGTGCTTAGCATCAGATAAGTCATTAAAATATTAGTTCTCCCTCTCTCCCCCACCTCCCTGAATTAGACTCATACAGCTTGTTGCTGAACTAGAAGTAACTAGAAGATTTATAGGGGGAAGGGGGGCCACCTTAGTATGTATCAAAAAAGAAATTAAGAAAACAAAGTCTTTTAATTTGTTAGCAAGAGATGAAAATGAGTAACTTCAGTGAGCTCTGAAGAAAAACACATGGAAGCAAGGAACCTGTAAAGTAATAAATTTCCTCCCTCTAACATAAAAATGATGGCCCCTGTGCTTTAAAGAAAAGCCATTTGGAAAACTTCCATGCATACACATTTTGGGGAAAATGTAGGGAGAAATATGAAGTTAGTTAAATGTCTTTAATAGGCACTTCAAAGTTCTGGACCATTAAATCATTTCCACAGCTTTCTGGCTGTTATCACTTCCCAAACATTGCCAAAACCACTCCTTAAAAGACTGCAATAAATTTGAAAGGCAAATCAGATTTGGAAATTTTGCATGAAAGAGAACTATATCTTGTACCTTAGAAACATTTGTCAATGTCAGCACAGAGCTGTCTGCTGCCAAAGATGAGCTGGGGAGCGGTGACCTTTGCGAATGACTTCTCTCTGTTAGCAATTTTTGCCCTACAGGATTCTGGAAGCCTGGTCACAGGAACATTTAAGGATACCAGGTGGTTTTGAAATGCTTGGTTGAGCTGGGTGACTTATCTAGGCCTGGATTTAACATTTGAAAAAAAAAAAAATTCTTCCACGAAGAAAGTGAACATTTATATACGCTGGATTCAGCCAGTGTTCCCGACAGGTTCTGTAATGCTCTGGCTGCTCCCGACAGATCTGATGGACAAGGATGGTGCTAGGACTGAATGTTGGTGTCCCTGTCAAACTTTATGTCGAAATCCTATCCCCCAAGGTAATGGTTTTAGGAGGTGATGAGGACAGGAAGGCGGAGTTGTTCCCAGTGGGATTAATGCCTTTATAAAAGAGATTCCTGAGAGCCCCATGGCCCCTTCTGCTTCAGGAGTTTACCATGCAAATGGGGAAGCCAGTCCTGCCAGACAGCAAATCTACGGGGTAATCTTGATCTTCTACTTGCCAGCCTCCAGGAACTGCGAGAAATAAACGTCTGTTGTTTATAAGCCACCCAGTCTATGGGACTTTTTATAGCAGCGTGAATGGACTAAGGCAGATGGTGAGCTTAAGAAGAAAACAAGAGATCGTTCTCCGCATTTTTTTTAAAACCAAGTGCCACGTTGGATTTCTTTCTAGTTAAAAGTGTAAAGTGTCACAAGCGAGAGTCATCCGGCCCATGCAACTTCGGTCTCTAATGCTTTGTTTGCCTCTAGAAGGTGCACTAGAAATGTCAGGAGTTGCTCCAGCAATGATAGCATCAGCCCCTCTGCTAAATTAACCCTCTTAGGTGGGCATAGTTTTAAGACAAAGGTAGGATTTTATACAGTGAACCACCACCTAGCATTCACACAAAGGGTCTGGTAATGACATATATTTAGTCTCTATTATCAACATGTTTTATAACTCAAACGAATCGAGACGATTTAAGTAGTCAAGCAGCACAAGGGGAGCAAAAGGGACAGCAAGAGAGCGGTATCTGCGGCAGCCCCACACCTCCCGTCTAAGAGATGACAGTCGTGGGAGCAATCACTGAGCGCCACACGAGCTAGGGTAGCTGGGCGCAGGTGGTATAAAAGAAAGGCTACCTATTAATTAGTCTTACAGTTAGAAATGTGGTCCCCACTTACAGTTCTGGCCTTGCACATACTAGATATTCCAAAAAATTTTTTTTAAGGATTTATTTATTTATTTGGGAGGTGGGGGGGGGCAGAGGGAGCGGGAGAGAGAGTCCCAAGCTGACTCTGCACTGAGCCTGGAGCCCATCCCTATCGAAGGGCTCCATCTCATGACCGTGAGGTCATGACCTGAGCCGAAACCGAGAGTTGGATGCTTAATCGACTGCACCACCCATGTGCACCCAGATATTTTTTTATGCACCAATTGCCTGAATAACCAGGGTAATGTGCTGGAAAGGAAAAGGAGTAGGGTTTCTCATGTTTTTGTTGCCAATTTGGAAGAGAGGGTGTGACAAAGGAGATCAACTGCTACAAATATTAAGTACAGTTATTGGTTTAAAGATCATCTTGAAATGTGATCATGTGAAAGGGCCCAGCTATGAATGAGCCTGTCTCATTGCGCTCACCCCTTAGGTCGGCAAACACGCATCCAGGGGTAGAGCATTCACAGCCTTCATAAATGCAGGTTGAACAGCAGGTGGCAGCAAAGGATACTATAAGAGAAATTGACGTCCACAAGCGTATTTGGGCAAGTTCTAGAAAACTGCTCATTTTAAGGGCTGCAAGTAGAAAAGGCACTCAAAGGTGATTGCTTTCCTATCTCTAGGTAAAGCATATGATGTAAGAAGGGCAGCTATTGGCAAGGTTGATCATGATAACCAAGTTAAATGCTTTTCTGTCCTTTTAATCACCTTTTGACAAAATGAAAGGATTGAAAAAGCTTACTGAAAATACAAGTATCCTACAGCAAAGCCTAACTAATCCTCTTACAAAATGGACATTTATGCTGAAGGGAGATTTTGGTAATAAGACATGACATGCAATATTTATTGTAAAAATTATCATTCGGACCAGCATGGAAATAGGCCAGTTGGAAGATGATTTGTCTCTTGGCTCAGAAGAAATATTAATGGAAGGACATTAATATCCTTCAAAGAAATGATATAAGTAAAGAAAACATTAAAGCATCATTAGGTGTAGATGGGCTTCTTGAGAATGTGATAATGGCATGAGAAAAAAGAGATAGCCCAGAGCCTCTGGATCTTCTTAAAGCATCCAAAAATACGAATGATGAAAAATTTATGAAGAAAAGAATGTACATTAATTTAGTGGAGGTAGAAGCTATTGGGGAAGGAAGAAATGTGACAACCTGTAAATATTGTAACACAGGGCACCTACTTAACAAGCAAAAACCAGAGGTACTCCAACATTAAGACCAGTTTCTAGGTTCCCGAGAAAACCAAAGTGATCATCCCAATAGATCAGTTTTTGCAGAAGACTACACTTTACTTCTTTACATCTCAGCTTGGATATTATTTGTGTTAGTTGGTGTCTAATTAGACTGGTGAATGATGCATGGAGTTGAGAGTTTTCCAAATTTTTCAAATAATTGAGAAAAGGAAAGGCACATAGTAAATTATTTTAGGTTATGGCATCATGCCCACTGGGTTCCAAATGTCATTTCAGATCTAGAATAACTATTTGATGTTGTCCACGTTATGAAATTCCTTGAGTCAGTTTCTTGAATGAAAAGTTGGTGTGTAAGACTACCAGGCTGTGTGAGGATTAAATAAGACAAAGTATCAAAGTGCTTCCCTCATAAATTACTTCTGAATAAATGTTATTTCTCTCTTCAGGAACATCGGCAAAGATGTTGAGGTATTTTAGAGAATGTCTCCAAAACACCTCCCTAGCCAACAACCTCAGTGTGGAAAATTCCTAATTGTAGTATTGTGCCTTTAGATGAAATAAAATCGCTCAGAGGATTACCACAGTATGACCAACGGCAGATACAAAGAGAGCATGGCAGATGGAGTAAAGATGACCGTGCTATAGGTCCCAGTGGGTCACCATTCTCTCTTCTAGCCATAAAGATATCTAGTTAACTTTATGTGAATTCAATTCCATATTCCTGAAAGAGAGACTTTGATTTGTCTCGGAATCTTTGAAAAAGAGATTCATCCCTTTCCGGTCAGTTGTGGGGAGGTGGATGGTTGGGGGAGCTGGAGTCAGATTGGGCTCCAGAGTGAAAACATGGCTGCCCAGTTTCAAGTCTGTGCCTGGAGGCAGAGTTCTCAGACTGAGTGTTGCGAAGTGGACCGTTACCCTGAAATGTGTGTACTATGGCTACTATCTCTGCACACACATTCGTGCACACTCACTCACATTCTTTTCTTTATATCTCTTATATTATCATATAAGTCACCACAGAATGAAAGCAAATTATTTATGGATGCTTGTTATTTTGCTTAAACATTACAGATGAGTTTTTTTTAAGTAACCCTGAAAAATAACATTTTTTGAACCAAGTTGCCAAAGATACTGTGAAAATATTAAATATCAGCACGACTTCAAAGCAAGTCCCTTGATCAAACTGGTACTTATTTACTAGGAAAAATCCACAAGCCTGGGAAGCATAACACAGATAAACCAGTTCTGAAGTTGCTGTCATGGATGAGGTATGGGGTGTGAACAATTTCAGTGCTATGCCTTTGAAATATTTGTTCTTACAGCAACTTTAAAAAAATACTTCTTTTGGTGAAAAAATATGTACCTTACATGGTCGATATTTTATTTTACTACTTAAAAAATCTTAACAATATGAATTCTAATGTAACTATAGATCGTCTAGATGCAATATTATGTTGTGATTCTTGATGAGGATAAAGTGAAAACTTCACATTCTGTGGCTGTTTACAATTTCTTTTCTGTTTCCTTTGAGATATTTCATTTCTAATTGCTTCTGCTGTTACTAATAATTGCCAGGCTCGCCTGCTGAAGTTTCTCCATCAGTGACACTGATCTGATTCTTGAGAACTGACACCCAGAAAAAGTTTCAAAGATTTCATGCAGAGGCCCCTCAAAGGGCAATCACAAATCTCTGCTCACTACTTAGCCGGAGGCCACAAATTCAGCTCTTTATTCCCTCCTTTATAGCAGTTCATTTGTGGAGACCATTACAAAACTGTCAAAAATACGATCCCTAGATTGTAGGCTTAAGGGTTAGGTTGGGTGAATGGGGGTAATAAGAAGTTGTCTAATTTTATTTGAATGTGTTAAGTTAGTGACATGTTATGTCTGTATATGGATATACATATATAGTTATATACACACGATTTTTGGGGGGACCATGTAAAATTTTCTCTGCTGTGGCTATAGAAAAGGTCACATTTCAAAAATCTGGATTTACAATGATAATTGTCCTTTAGGAGAATGAATAGAACAAATAATGACAAATATATCTGCAGCTTTTCCAGGGACATTATTCTGTATTTTTTGTACTTGTACTTTAGGTTTTTACAGAGTCACTAGATCTACACAGGGCCTTAAAATTATCCTATGGCATACTGCATTTATTAAAGAGGAAACTGAGACACAGCTTGATTAAAAGATTTGCTTACAGTGAGATAGCAGCTTACTGCAGTGGGGAAACTAAAATCCAGCCCTAGCTATGAACCAACTCCTCTATCTAACCCTTTTATAATTATAATTTTATATTAACATGATTTTCACCATTACTGAAGTTCTCACTTCATATGTTTACCCCAAGAAAGAAGAAAACAAGAACTGAGCTTCAAACATCTTATTTCAAGATACAATCTGACATTAACATTCAGAGCAAAGGTTCCCAATAATCTAAAAAAAAAAAAAAAAAAAATTTTTGAAATAACGTCTTCTAAGTAGCCTAGGGATAATGATGAGCTCATGGTTTTCTAAATACAATTAGCAAATATCAAAGCATATATATAAAAGGTCAGTGTTAAGCCAATTACCCTTTTCACTTGCACCGTAACCAGTAATTATTTTGGAAAGTCCTGGAAATTCTCAAATATCAGTTATCTTCTCTGACGGCACATTAAATTATCTGGGGGAAGAAAATGATGTCTGAGTCCCACCTAAAACCAATGAATCAGAATATCAGAACCCCTGATAGTGGACGTATGTGTGTGTGTGTGTGTGTACGGTTTAGGTTAGAATTATTAAACTCCCCAGGTGGCTCTAGTATGAGGCTCAGCCCACAGTCCTATCCCACTCTAATCCGCTAAGGGACAGCATCAGACCACTGAAACTCAGGCGTGTCTCCACGGCGTCTCTTCCCCTTTGGTCGCACTAGGGGGCGCTCCGGCACCGGATTTACTCCTTGGCCACCTCTCCTCCACCCAATCAAGAAGGAGCGCCGCCGAAAAGGCATTCATTTAGAAGGCGATAGAGGGGAAAGACAGAGAATTGCACGTTACGTATTTATACATCCGATGGCCGCCAGGTATTTGCTTAAACAGCAATACCTCCAAAGTTGGCTTCTCAGAGCTTCTGATCCAAGAGCAGCTCTTCTTTTCTCCTTTGGACTCGGGAAAACTTTGTGCAGGGAGAAAATCAGGGCCCGGCTTCGGGGTGGGATGGTTTAGGGCTTTGGATCTTGAGCAGTTCACTGTTTAAATAAATCTTGGTGAGCAATGGAGAACAATCTCCATATTAATCTCGTGTAATTGGCGTTATAGCCCACAGCAGCCTAAGAACCATTAAAGACAAAGCTTTATGCAAATACCCCTTCCCTGGCTGCTTCCCCTCCTTTCTTGCGGGGCTCCCTCCCCCTCCTCGCTCCCCAATCCCGGGTTCTGGCGAGTCTGTGAGCCTTTCTAAAATGACACGGTACACTGGGTACCTTAAATTATAAAGTTTTTGACTTTAAAAAATAAAAGCAAAAAAAAGGGGGGGGGGAACCAGCAGCAATCTAAGGAAGAGAGGGGCGTGTGTATGCTGAGGCTCTGAGAAGGCTTTAGCTTCTGGGGAATTGGCACCTGCCTTGGGCAGCCAATATTGCCCAGTTGAGGACAGAACCCAATGTATGGAGAGACTTAGGAGCTGGGAGGTGGCATTTTCTCCAGTCAGTCGCTCTATGGGAGCATACCCATAGTTGGGCGCTGTTCTGGCCGCGAAGCGGCAGCTATCCGAATTCACCCCAAGGACTCTACTCTGCCCTCCAGACGCGCACATGTCCCAGGCATTAATCTTAAACTGAGTCCTCAACGGAGAGTCGCCGCTAAAAGGAAATAGGGCCTCAAAGGAGGAGGAGAGTGTGGGGAATCTCAACACACAAGTCTTTACTTGCACTTGTATGTGTGTGGGGGAGCTGGGGGCTGGGTAGGGAGAGCATTGCGCACCGAGGCCAAGATGAGCGCACACCCGTGCGCACACGCCGACACAGACACCCGGCCAAGGGCGCGCAGATCCCCTGCCTGGCTCTGGATTATCTGCTCTGTGTTTACTGTTTCGGAGGGCTTTACGTGAAACGAATAAATTTTTACTTGCTCCCAGGGACCGGCTTGTTGTTTTATGGCATGTATTTAAAGCCTCTTTTGTTGGTGTTGAAATGGTCCAAGCTCCCAAATACTGTGCAGGGCTATGAGCGTGGAATGCCGAAATGCAATGAGCATCACTGGTGAGGGAAAACGCGGTGGAGAGACGAGCCTGATTCTTTCCCTACACACGCACACACACACACATGCACGCACGCACACAACACACACACACACACAGGCTGCTTGCCTTTCTTTTTCACAAACCAGAACGTAATGTTTTTTAATGTCTTATGCAGAAGGCCAAGGGAATGCAATCTAGAGAATTATACCTGAAATACTGCAGGCATTGAAGAATTTCTACAGAAACTGTATTCTGATTAAAAACAAACCTCAATACAAATCTATTTATCCTCCTTCCATCTGTATCTGCTTAGGGTTTATTCCTTCCTTTTCTGACTTCTTCAACCCCTCCCCCCAAAAGGTAAGCATAATGCTAGGCGAAAGTTAAGATTTGGCTCTTTTAACCCGTAATAGCTGTCGTCTCTACACTTTGTTTATAAAATGGAATAAGAATGGGAGGGGGACTTAATTTAACGGCACAACTGAGCTGTATAAATACAATATTCATTTTTTAAAACTGAAGTGGATTTGGTTTATTCTGAAGAACAGTAATTCAAACAGCACCTATCTGCTCCAGATAGAGTAGCTATGCACATCTATACAGGCAAGTTTGAAATTTAGAACAAGGCTTTGATTTATTCCCTTTCTATCAGTGATTAATGTCCCTTAATTAGCTAATCTCAAAGCCATTATTTACAACCGGGCCAGACAAAGGGAAAACTGATGATCCAACACTTATGCCAGTTTGAAATTTTGAAACAGAACAACAACAACAAAAAATGCTCTATTCAGAGTGGAGTCCTTGGTCTTTCAAATGAACCTCGAAATAACAAAGAAATCCCCAAATATTTGAAACCAAAATAAAATAAAATAATCAAGAACAAATAAAACTCCACCCCCACCTCGATCACATCCCTCCCCTTTTCCCCAGAAATTGTTGCCTACAGCAATCTGAAAATGTAGATATTTAAACAGAAACGGAATATATCCTTTGTATCTTCTTTCCACTTAAAATCTACAAAAGTTCTCAATGTTGGTGGTTGTGGGGAAGGGGTTTATAGTTGAGTTTTCCAAAATCGTCTTGGGGGAAAGAGTTTTTGTTTTTGAAAAAGCAGAGTACTCTTTTCGTACTTTTCCAAGGCTGGCGCGTTCAGGGCTTGCAGCCAGGTTTGCTTCTTAAGATCGGGTGCCTCGGAAACTCTCCAGTCGGGGGGTCGCGCAAGCCTGTTAGCACCCGGGCAGAGCCTAGGTGTCCAGGAATTTTTCTTTCAACTGTGCTCCCCCAAGGAGCAGTCCTGTCGGCGGCTCAATTTCAAGTGACCCTTAAAACTCGTCTCTGGATAGAGCTGCAGTTCCTCCGGTCTTTCTTGGTAGAGTACCAGATAGATCGGGTATCCTGGGGTCTTTCGGAACCTCTTTCTTGGGGGTGCGAGGGGGTCGCCTTAGGAGCCGGAGATACCTGGCCTCGGTTGCCGAAAGCCACCGAGGAGCCTTAGAAAGGGGCGGAGCCGGCCAAGGCTGAGCCGGGGCCTTGCGCTCCACTTGGGACGCGCTTCAGGTCGTCTCAGGCCAATGGGGTCATCTCGGCTGTGTATCCTTCTCTGCCCCCCTTCAGACCCCATAGTGAGGAGAGCACTCCCACGTCCGCGCTCATTCCCACCATTTTCTCCTGGAAAAACCGTCCCTTCCTTGCATCTCGGGTCCTTTGTGCGCTTTAGCATGTTCGGAAATAGAAAATATCCGAAGAACAGGACCCGTGGAAATGTTTCTAGGCCGACGTGGGCCGCCTAGGGCAAGCAAGGGTGGCACTAAGCAGGGCCTCGAAAGGCATCCAATCCGAATGGTTGGGAGAGGAGCTTTAGATTTATTCGTGGACTCCTGAATTCAAGACCTGACCGGGAACAGAAAAAGGCCTCTGGAAATCGGAGCATGCCCTTCAGGCAGCAAGATAATGGGATTAGGGATCCCGTGTGGAAAGTAGGCGGCGGAGGAGAGGCAAATAACGCAGAACCCGAGCCTAGGGAGGGGGAAGGAAGGGCTTCAGTCGAGGGGGGGGGGGGGGGGGGGGGGGGGGGGGGGGGGGGGCGTTAGAAGGCGGGAGGGAGGAAAGGGAGAAGGTAAAAGGAAGCCAGGGTAGCGAACAAGAAAAGCGAGAGCACCCCGTATCCTTTGTTTGAAAGCACCGCGTCCTAAATCGTAGAAACGAGGCAGTTATTAGCGCTCTGACCCGGAGCAGAGACACATTAGAGAAACCAAGAGAGAACCAGCACCTCCTCGCCTGGTTTATTTCGCTTTTCTTGAAATCCCTCGGCCTCGAGGTTCCCGTCGCCGAAGCTTTCCCCCAATCTCCCTCCCCCGCCCCTTCAACAAACAATGCACCGAGGCTGAGGAGGGAGGGAAAAAGGGAGTCAGGGGGAGAAAACCAACAAGCTTTTCAAGGTAAAAAATAAACCCGCGTATCCAGATTACCAACATGTTTTTTTCCATTTGCATTGACTTATTTGGAAACAGTTGTTGGGGTGATAATTTCGCCTGAGAGATTAACTGTTAAAGTCTCAAAAGTTCCCAATGGTTGTGGAATCCTGCTTTAAAAATACCGATTTTTTAAAATATATACGTTTCTTTTTTCCCCCCTTTCCCAAATGAAACCCCCGAGAATGCGCTTTGGTCTTGGGGGCTGAGGGCGTGGCGGACAGCTGTTGAATCCAAACAAAGACTATACGGGATCCCACGCCGTTTGGGGTTCCATCTGGGAGGATTTTTCATCTCCTTCTTCCCATTCCAGGGGAAAGGAAGGGATTAGGAATGGCCTGGTCAAAATTGTGCGTTTGTGACAGACAGATGGAAAAGGAAAGAATGAACCCCCAGCAACAAAAGGATAATTGAGATTTGGTTTCTGGGTGTGTAAATTCGGAAACGAAATAACCAAGGAAACTGTAGACATACCACTGCTGCAGAGGTATCTACAATGTTAATTCATAAATGAATCAATCTCTTCCTTCTCTACCTTTCTTGCATCTATTAAGAATTGTGGCCCCATCTAACAAGCTGCCAGGGAAGCCAAAACTGCAGGACATTTTTGAGAAACAAGGCTAGAAATCTGCCCGAAACTAACAAAGCCACCCGCCAGCCCACCAGTCAGCCAGAGCGCCTCTCTCTCCCTTTCTCTCTCTCTTACTCTCTCTCTTTCTCCCCCCCTTTCCTCCCACCCTCTCTCCCATCTTCCTCCAGCTAGCCTCGCCCCAATTAGCTTCCAACAGCAAGTCAGCCAAACACCTGCTGGAGGAATCATGATTTTGGTGGCAGGAGGTGGTGGGTTGGTTCTGAGCAAACCACGAGGGCACCGTATCAAGCCTGCCCATGACCCCTGTAGGTTCCTCTTCGGGAATATATTGGAGCCACAGCTAGGCAGGCTTTCCTCTGCCTGAGTCATTGCCTGTTGTCACTTTCGGTTTCTTTTACCAACCAGCCACAGCCACCCCTTTCCTCTAGCCCCTCTCTGAGCAATTCTGTTCTTTGCGGAGATTGCAAAGCTCTCCTACTGACTTAGGGTGTACGGGGTTCGAAATGGAGAGAATAGAGTGGATCTAAAGAAAAGGAGGGACCCTTTGGAGTCCTTCTTTTTAAAATTTTAATTTTATTGACACATCTTTGAAAGGTTTGTTTTGGTATAATTCTAAGCTGCCAATTCCAAATACAAATAGATGGACACACACTGTGTATATCAGATGTTGGGAATAAAAATGGTTTATTGATTGAAATAATAGAGGCATTATTTTGATTTGTCTTGACATGAATGCTGATTTATAGAGCTCTTCCCCCATTGATTTCTTCTTGTAGTCCAGACACATGGAAATGATAAAAATCTCACCAAAGCTCACCTTGGTGCTAATCAAGACTGCTTGATGCACATTATAAATCTGATATTATATTTATTGCTTATCTTTATTTGAGGGGTTAGTCCCCACCCTAAGATTGTCCCCTTTCAAAAAAAAAAAAAACAACTTTTCAAATGCATCTGTTTTCACTTTGCACTTTCAACGGGCTGGAGCAGACAATAGTGTGAAAAACATCTGAAAATATGAGGCGACAGAGCTGCATGTGTGTTTCATTTCTGCAGTGTTAGGGGAGAAAATAACAAAAGAAACACCACACACACACACACACACACACACACACACACACACACACAGGTCCAGGATTACAGCACAAAAGGCTTGCTGACCCAGGTCTAACATACAAGACAAATTAAAGAAAGGGGCAAATGGAAGGAGGGGCTGGGGCGGCCAGGGGCTGGGCAATTTGGAAAAAGATCAAGGGCAAACAATAGTTAAGAAATTGGACTTGGGTAGAGGAAAAACAGAGGGAGAAAGTAAAGTGTCTAGGACTGGAACTCATGTCCCTGAGGATGGGGAGAGTAAGTTTTCTTAAAACACTGAGAGTTTTCCTTGACTGCGTGATAAAAGAAAAATAATCATAGAACAAACACAAATCCCCCAATCAAAAGCAACCGGCACCCAAAACTAAAACCCAAACCTAGCTGTCTCTGTGTAAATGTCTCAGAGCCACAAGAGAACCCCATCTGGCCCCGGAGTCCTCTTAGGACAGGTTGTGGGTAGCCTTTTCCGTGAAGGGGCACAAATATTTAAGGAGGCAGGACTACAAAGGCAGGAGTGAGATTGTCTGATTATTAGCATTGTTGCCCCCCAAAGATGACTACGTAAAAATAAAGGCCAGTTGGTAAAAGGGAAAAAGATTGAACATCAGTGGGAGCATCAGAGCGAACCGGGTTGAGCGCCGCGGCTCCGGAGCCGGGCGACCACTGCGCGGTGCAGCTAATCCCTGGGCCTGCGGGAGCCGAGCGAGGGGCAGAGCCCAGGACCGTGCGAGTTGGAGCCCCAGCCCTCCCGCCGAAGAGCCGCCAGCCCGCGGGACTCGTCGGGACTCTCCGGGGCGGGCGCGTGCCACGGCTCTCTGGACTCGGGGCCGAGGGGACTCCTACGGGAGAAAGGGATGGGGGCTTGAGCAGCGAGAGGGATGCCCTGGATTCTCGATTTCTCGGTCCCGGGTCTCTGCCTCTATTTCCCCTCGGCCCTGAGGACGCGCCTTCGGAAGAGAAGTCCCGGGTCTGGGGGCATGTGTGTGTGTGTGTGTGTGTGTGTGCGCGCGCGTGGGGCGCGGGGGGAGGCGGGGAGATCGCGTCCCTGACACACTAAACGCCCCCCGCACCCCTGCACTGAAGAACGAGCTTCTGTTCTGCCGGCTCTGCAGACCACTTTATTATTCTCCCTAGGATTTTAATTTTTTGCTCAGCCTGTTGCTGCCGCAGAGTCGCTTGGGGATCCCCAGATCCCCAACAGGGTGTCTTTCCCGGGACGCCCGCCCCCTGACCCAGCGGGGGCAAGCGCTGGTTTTCGGGTTGAAAACTGTCTCCGACTTCGCGTGGCCGGTCCCCTCCTGAAGCTCACCTCTGGCAGTCGTGGGGAATTCCAGTCCACTCGTTAGCTTTCCTCTGGCTGGGACCTGAGGGACGGGCTCGCCTTCAACTCCGGAGGCTGCCTTCTCCGGGCGAGTCCCAGGATAATTGCGCATTTCTCTACATTTAGTGCTTTGGAGATTTAGAGAGCGCGCTTTCATTTGTACATCGTCTGCCGACAGCCCCTTTGCGTTAGGGAATCCTGTTCCCCCTCCCCACACGTACGCACACTCATTTTATTTTTAATAAATGATTTTAAGAATCAAAACAAACCTCTGAATCAGTCCGCCCAATTTTATGCTCCATCTCCTCTATGTATGTGTTAGATTCTCTCTGCCAATCGATGGGAAAGAGTGTTTAGGGGCATTTGCAATTTCCTTTGTCACTTGCCGCTCTCTGTGTATAGATTTTACATATCATTTGTTTACCAAATCAGTTCGTATTTTCTTAGCCCAGGATTCAGGATTTGCATTCCTGGATTAATCAATTGCCCAGGACTCAAAGGACAAGACGTTTAACGGAGCCACCTGATGCAGGGAGGGTCAGATCGCATTAGGGCACTACTAGGAGGCTGCAGTGACAGATCTGGCCCTCTGCAGGCTCTGAATTAACTCAAAGTGCCCTCTGCCTTCCTAGGATTAAAAACAGCAACAACAGCAACAACAACGACCAAAACCCCAAAAGAGTTTGAAGAGGGGGTGGGTGCCTAATGTCTCCTAGCCCCTATGTCTCGGGAGTACAACATACTCTTAGCCTTTCCCAGATAAACTGTGTAGTTTCACTCCCCCCACACTGCAGAGAGGATCTTCACTTCAGTTCTCCTGGCCATATGATGCCTACCTGCATCCTGATCTTCAGTAGTCTCAGGTTCCTTATTGGGTCTCGCTGGATTTCTTCCCTAGATTAAATCATGATGCAAGATAGATGAGTGATGTGGAGTTTGTGGATGATCCTATTATTGCCCTAATTAAAGTTCCTGCAGTAAGACATTTTTGAAATGGTGTTTGGTGATGGTGGCTCCTTCATGATTATCCTTTGGTCTAGCTTAGTTTAGCTTTATTACTCCGCAACGGGAACTTGAAATTCTGAGACTCTCAAAATTACTCAGCAAGTGTTTGGCTGACAACTTCAGGTTTCATGGCAACACTACCCTAGGCCATCTGATGGCAAACTGGACCAGATGACCACTTGTCCACCTCTGAAGAAAATCTTACAGGAAACTTCATCACAGTCCATGCACCAAACACTTGGCATCTCAAAATGTATGAAGAGTTTTGTCTATTTCAGCAGATATCGGATTCTATGGCATTTGAAATTTGTAGAAAGTAACAAGTTAGAAGATATATTTTGGAGACAAATTTAATTTTTGCTTGGACCTTTTACTTTGTCACTTTTAAAGGCAACTGTGGGTGTAGTGTCCCTTTATACCAAGCTTTCAGCTGTAACAAGGGACACTAAGGTGAGGGGGTAATGCCATCTGAGACCTTAAGGGCAACAAGCTAGCTCACGGATAAACAAAAGAAAGCCCCGAGGCGACAACTTTACTTCACAGCACAGCTCTTCCACTGGGTTCAAGGTAGTGTCTTCTACTCATCTTTATTATTGGACAGAAATTTCCCTTATCTAAGATGATAATAAACACTGGCCGACCAATGTTACAGGTGGCCTAGGATGTGTTCTCTTTCTTTGGAATAAAAGAACAATTGATAGAAAACCCTCTTGGTCTTCCATGGTGTTGTCTTTGTTCTCATGTGAGCAGAAGGGAGTTAATAAGTGGAATTTGGAATAAGCAACAAATGACTGTCCTCCAATTATTAAGCTACAAATCAGTATATAATGGATCTCAGAAAAGAAAAAAGAGGCAAAATGTCTTTCTAGCTGACAAAGATTAGATTCTGACTAATTCTGATGGAAGGACTGGCAAAAGAGTGATAGACACAAATGATGACTTGTCCTCATCACTAGTTAGGTAAGAAGAGATTTCGGTCAAAGAGATTCTAGTCCAATTCCCTTTATTATGATACCATGTTCACTAGGCAACTTTCTGATTATAATTTAGCTTGCTGTATATATATATATATGTGTGTGTGTGTGTGTGTGTGTGTGTGTGTGTTGAGTTATGACAATGTGAATATATAGGGCTCCAAGATATTATATTTATATTTATGTCAGTGAATGTTCTGTTTTTAACATTAGTCTTCATAACTTTGGTCAAAGTAATTCTACTCTGAGAGAAAGTCACTCTTAATTTGCTAAGAAATAAGATTCCCAAGCCTCCAAGACTGAAGAAGTATCAGCATCAGACTATGAGGAGCTTTCCTGGAAAGGCATCTGGCCATGCCTTTTGGCAATGGCCCATTATGTTGTTTTTTTGGTAACAATAGCACCTCATTGGCCATCTGCTCAGATTTCAAGAGACAGCAACTTTGCCACTTTAGCCCCCGTGCCTAGAACCTATCAGTGACTAAGAATTATTTGCTAAATAAACAAATTAAAATACCACAAGCCTCCCCACCTTTTATCAAAAATTAATTCAGCTAAACTCTTCTCAAAATTAATTATAGCTTTGGTCTCCACCAAATCTGGAAATCATTTAGTTTGATATCTACCACTAAAATGTATTGTGTCCTTTTATGTTTTAATGCAATTTAATTGAATATTCTTTAGATGTTGAACTCTGCTATTTGGTGAGTACACGCATTTTTTAATTTTATCGCCTTTGTTCCTAATTTTATTAACCCTTGTCTTTCCTCAGTGAAAGAAACTACCACATTTATTTGGCTATCCTCATGGAAAACCTTTCACCTCCTGACTATAAAAGCTGCCCATTGCTTAGCATTTTCTGTTAGATTTTTTTTAGTGTGGCAGATAATATTACACCCACTACTTCAGAGATGAATACACCTAAATTTTGTAAAAGTTTAATTCCTACGTCTAGGGTTATTGGAGGATTAGATTAGATAAAGCATGTCAAAGATTTAGCACAGTGTCTAGCCCTCCATGCTAAAAAATACATTAGTTGCTACCATTTTTAGCATAGAAGTTCTCTGGCTGAAACTTTTAAGGCATGAGGTATATTGACACCTCTTTCTTTTTCTTTGCTTATAGCTAAGAGCTTAGATTTCTTCCTCTTATAAATACATTTAAAGTTATTTTCCCTAAATACATTTTGTTAAAGTTGTTTATGCTCAGAGATTTAATATAAACGTAGAGATTGGCACTTGCACTATGCAACTCCTTTTACAAATTATCTTAAACAAAGTTAAAATAAGGTACAATCCATCATTGATCTCTCGGTGACCTCATTTTTCACATGTCTCTGCTCATAGATAGTTTTACTTACCCTTCTCTGAATTGTGGAGTTGTAAGAAACCTTGAAGATCAAAGAATTGTGGAATCATTGCGTTTCAACCAGGTATGAATTTAGATACATCTGGTTTCTAGAATCTAAGCTGATTCTTTATTCACCCATGGTAACTAAGCTATTTTCTTTTTAAATGCTCTTACAAAAGTCCCTTTATAAATCTACCTAAATTGTATCTCCCAATTTCCTCTTCTTCACACACTTTTCCAGTCCTCTTAAACATGTTTTCCTATTAATGGGTCATGATTTCTTCTTACGTATTTTATGCTGTCTTTTCTCTAAAAGCTGATGCTTGTTTTTTTTTTTTTTTCTTTAACTGATCCTCTGCATTTAAATATATTCTCTTTAATTGCTAAGATACTTTTAAATACAAAACTCCATGGTTTTCTATAGATAATTTTTTTTTAAAGATTTTATTTATTTGACAGAGAGGGCAAGAGAGCACAAGCAAGGGGAACGTTAGAGGCAGAGGGAGAAGCAGGCTCCCCGCGGAGCAGGGAGCCTGACGCGGGACTCGATCCCAGGACGCTGGGATCATGACCTGAGCCGAAGGCAGACGCTTAACCATCTGAGCCACCCAGGTGCCCCTAGATAATTTTTATAGATGACATTTGTGCTAGCAATCCCTCAGAACTGCAACTCATAAGGTTTTGTATCAGAAATTATATATTGTCACCCAAAATATCTCAAATTCACATTAAGTTTTTAGAAAATATTTGAATGAGTATCGTTCCATCCAGGTGATTTGTTTATGAGCTACCTGTTGATTAAGACTTTACTTTTCTATCCTGTTAGAACTGCAATAACTTTATCACTCTCCAACATTTTCAGTAAATTTCCAAGCAAAGAAGTTCTTCAGTTATACCATCATTTTTCTTTCATCTTGAGTGCAATTTTCACAGGTTATTTAAAGTATGCAAAAGGATGAAAAAAGTCACAAAATAGGAATCTGAGGATTTGGACCAAGCTTTGTCATTATAATTTGCTGTGTGATTATAATGAAACCTCTTAGGTTTGTTCTTCATTTCTTCACCTCTTAAATGGGGATAAAAATTATTTCTTCCTTACTATGAAGGGTTTTTTTTGCAGTGTGTGTGTGTGTGTGTGTGTGTGTGTGTATGAGAGAGAGAGAGAGAGAGAGAGAGAGACTCAAATTAGACCATAATTTAAAAATCCAAGGAAGGAGAAGGAAACTACTGTTTTTGACCACCTCTTGTGGGCCCAATCTTGTATTAGTCATGCTAAATATATGATTCCAATCAGTAGTATTATCACTCATGTTCATACATATATATTGGAGAAAATTTTTCAGTCCAAATGTTCAGCTTGCTGTTTTCCTCTCTACCTGGCTCCATGTTGCCAATCAGATTCTGAGATCTTGATTTTGTTATTTTTCATAGTTGCCTGTGCTTGTTTTGGGGATGTGGTAGCCTCTTTTGTATCTGTAGGAAATTGACTATATATATATGGTATCTACATATACCATATGCATATATATATACCATACTATATATATATACATAAACTTTCTTTATGGAAATTCTTCAATTTTAGAGCTGGGAGCTTCGCTTTTAAGGTTTTAACTGCTCAAATGTTTGTTGGTTTTTGTGCTTGTCTTTGTACTTGAATTTTCCTATTTTTCTGTGGATATATCTTGCTTTCAATGGTTGCAAGGAAGGTTCAGGCTCTGTCGCAGGGTGGTGTGAAGTAGTCTATCTTAAGAGCTCAAAATATCAGTGTTCTCTTTGGGTGCACCTTGCAGGAGGATGTGGCACTCTTTCTCTGACCCAAGCATCCTTAGGCCCTGGGGACAGATGTTTTTGCTGCCCCCTTTGCCACAAAAGTTTCAGACTATCTAGCGACTTGGTTCTCAGATGTCCCCAGGCACCACAGCAAAATCACGGGGCACCATGGGATATTTTGAAATTTCAAGAGAAAAGTAGTGATATTCACCATGTGTCAGACACCATGAGAACTACCAGGTTGCAGTTTCAACATCAGACCATGCCACGTTCCTTTAGCTGATATCTTATTTTTGTGAAGCCGGTATTTTGGAGTTTGCTGTGAATAAAAGCAAGTGCCAGGTGAAAATCAATTTACAATAAGAAATTAGGTGTCTCATCTGATTCCACGATTTGAAAAGTGGTATAGTGCCCCCAATACGTTGTGCACATCCCATTAGTAAATATTTGTGGTTGCTTACAAATGAAATAAAAATATATTTATCTTTCAGTTGTGTTACCTTTTTAAGCGACTATTGTTAAGACAGAATTACTTCAATTGTTTGTACCTAGCTACTTAATAAATAGAACTATTAGGTATTTCTTTTTTTTTTCTTTTTTTTTTAAAGATTTTATTTATTTATTTGACAGAGACACAGCGAGAGAGGGAACACAAGCAGGGGGAGTGGGAGAGGGAGAAGCAGGTTTCCTGCTGAGCAGGAAGCCTGAGGTGGGACTCAATCCCAGGACCCTGGGACCATGACCTGAGCCGAAGGCAGACGCTTAATGACTGAGCCATCCAGGTGTCCAGAAATATTAGGTATTTCTTCAGGGCAGAATGAAAAAATTACTGAGACACTAGGAGGGGTGTGAACAGAAAAGGCTTAGGAATCTCTGCTCTTAAATTCTCCACTGGGGTCTCCCAATCAGTTATGCTGATGGTCTGCCCAGAACTATTTCCCGAGTCTCTGAAACTAGAGTAGCCCTGAAACTGCTCTCAACATTTGCATCAATGTTAAGCTGTGGTTCCCTCAGCTTTCTTCTCCAATCTACTTTCTGTCTTTCAGTGATTCATAAAAGGTCCTGCACCACCATTAGTCCTTGGTTCTCCAAGGATAGTAAGGATTTTCCAGGGTGGGGGGGGTGGTTTGAGACGATGGTGGGGGGGTGCAGTTGGGAAGAAATAATGCCTTGTGTTTAGCTTACCATTTTTATCTTATAAACCACAGTGGAGTCTGTAGGTAACATTTTGGTCTAGATAAGTTAGAAAAAAAATTTGCTTTTGTTATTTTGAAAAATGGTATATGGTATTTTGCAAATATTTGTTATATTTGTACCCTCCCAATTATTTCTCAGCTGTCAATTTTTTTTTTTATTATATACCTGCTCTGTCATAGTTTGCAGTATGTTCTCTTCTATTTTCTTAAAGATACTTGCTGCTTTACCACAGATATCTTTCTATATAGAATAGATTATTATTATTTTTTGGCCAGCAAGGAGGGCAGAACTACATCCTATGTTTCCTTGAAATTTTACTTTTCTTAAAGAAAATATTTTCGGGGCGCCTGGGTGGCTCAGATGGTTAAGCGTCTGCCTTCGGCTCAGGTCATGATCTCAGGGTCCTGGGATCAAGTCCCGCATCGGGCTCTCTGTTCTGTGGAGAACCTGTTTCTCCCTCTCCCCCTGCTCTTCTCTCTCTCTCTGTCAAATAAATAAAAAAATCTTAAAAAAAAAAAGAAAGAAAATATTTTCTAAATTATTTTCATTGTTGCATTTTATTTTAGGTTGTTTGTTAAAATTAAGTAACTGCAAAAAGAATTATTTGGCCTTTCTTTCCACAGTGGATGTTGCAGTCACTTCTATTATCACTATGACAGAGTGGTTTCCTTACAAATATATTCCATACTCATTTTTGTTCACATTTCAGAAGAAATGGAGTGTTTTCTTTTCTGGTATATTCCTAGTAGGTATTTGCCTTCATAAACCTTGACATATAGTTGATGATCTGGTTTGGAAGTTTAAAGTTTTTATGAAGTCATCACTCTTTTCTGAATTGAACTTTTTAATAAAATAGCTGTCCCTTTCATACTAGGGACAACACTGAAGTTTTCTCTTTGTCACTAAGAGACAAAAAATAATCCTTCTGTCTTCATCATTTCAGGCTACTATAACAGAATACCATAGACTGGATGGCTTAAACAACAAACATTTGTTTCCTATGGTTCTAGAGCCTGGGAAGTCCAAGATTAAGGCACAAGGAGATCCGGTGCCTGGGAAGAACACTCTTCCTGGTTTACAGGCAGTGGACCTTCTTGTTATGTCCCCACACGGTGCAGAGAGGAAGCAAGCTCTCCTGTCTTTTCTTATAAGGGCACTAATATCATGAGAGCTTCACCCTCAGAACCCAATTACCCCTCAAAGGACCCACCACTAGTTGCCATCAAAGTGAGGGTAGCATTTCAACATACGAACTTAGATAGGACACAAACATTCAGTCCATAACACACGCTATCACTTTTCTTTCTATATTTCCTCAATTGGCTAGCACTACGCACAGAAAAAGGAAAAGAATTCTTTAGCCACGTCTGTCTGCTCCTGCCAATTAAGTTGTTAAAGGAAGGTCAAATGAGGTTATATCTACATGACATAAAATAACTGATCAAAAATTTCAGTCAAACTAATATTGGTCAACACACACACACACTGCACATTCAGTCAGGTATGTGGGCACACATAAACACAACCTGATTCACCCCAAGTTAAGGCAGATGGTCAAACTGACTAAGCTGACAGAATCTGGTCCTCGGCCAGAACCCGTGGCCCCAAAGTACCATGAGGCGAAGGATCTCTTCAATCCCTTTCTGAACTTTTAGCAGAATTACCCTTTATATTGGCAATCTAATCAGTTTCCAGGAGTTTTACAAAGGAAATAATATATAGTAAAATCTCATTATAGAAATTGGATCTTGGAATTTGTATTAATTCAAACAGGAGTTTTTCTGAGTTGATTATTAGCAGACAATACAAATTAGGATTATAGTCTGTATAAAGTTGCAATGAGAAAAATGTGGAAAGCTTAAGAAACAAGTTGCTTGGGAATATCCTTGGATTTGTTATTTTGCATTTTGTTGGTCTAATTAAAGATTACATGCTAATTCAAAAATAACTTTTAAAATTTATGCTGTGGTTAAAATTTCACTATCTTGGCCCTTTCATGGAAGGCAGATTGCCAATCCCATAGCTCCAAAATTAGTGGGGCATCTTGACTGATAAGAATTCTCAATTTCTTCATGTGGTTTTGTCCACAACTACTTTAGAGATGGAAAACTCTATTGAACATATTTATTTAAGGAATATTTAGATCTAACTTAAGTTTCCTCCTTTGGTTTGTATGATTGGTCATGCACTTGTAGACTGAAAATATAAATCAGTGAATAAGTTCAAAATTTTCTAGGTAATTAGCTGAAGTGGTCCCAAAGTGAGATATTCATCTTGACAACAAGCCTCGCTTGGCAGGCAAAGTTCCATATGTCTCATTTCTTGTTTAAATATTTGATTTCTTAAAGGATTGCTTAGAACAGGACCGCTATAACTAGGGGAAGGGAAAACACTCACCCAAAATGCAGTTATTAGAGAAACAACAGACTCCTTTGTAAAGAATTCTATTTTTAATATGCTTCATGGCTGTCAGCAGGTGGGGGTAAGCCAGAGTGAGGTCATTTTTGTGTTTGAGCTTGGGATTCACTATTTAGCAAATAAAAACCATGTCCTATGATTGCAACACTACAGAAAAATAACTGCTTAGAGTGGAGAAAATCCTGCTTTTTTTTTTTTTTATTCTGAGGTAATTTTCTTTTCCAGAAATATGGGTCTGAATAATAAAAGCAGTGAATCAGTAGCAAATCAAAGATCATTGGAGTACTGCTTTCTTTTTTTAAAAAATAGGTACTTTTTGGGCTGTCTTTCTGGTCGTTCTTCAGCACATCTATTTTTATTGTCACACATGCCTTCCTGTTCTCTACAAATGGCAATATGTTGCCTTTACAGGTGATGATTTTATTTGGCCAGTGGACAGTAGCATGTTCTGTTGGCAACTCTCGTTTCAGAGATGAGGAAGCTGAGACTCAGAGACAGGAAAGTGAATTACGCAGGATCACATGGAGTTGGTGGCTTGGAAACCCAACAGGAACCAGAACGCACTTGTCTGACTCCTAATCACGTTCTCTCTGCTGCCCCTCCACACATGATTTCAGAATGCCTAATTTTGCTTAAGTCTCGCTTTTAGCTTTTGATAGGATTTAACCCTGGAAGGGCGAGTGAGATTGAGCTGATGCTTGAATGAACGGTGTAGAGAAAGTGATAAATGTAATTCAGAGATAAATATGTTTAACTAGAGAACAAGTATGAACACCTATAATAGGAACTTCACTTACTATTTCCAAAGGAAGGTAAAGCCTAAGTGTAATTTTTCATGTTCTATTGTTTAGGAAATGAATTATGTATAAATTTTTCCTAAAATGGCATGGTAATTTATTAACATACTTTCAATGACTTCTGGGAGAGTGTTTTGAGACACAAAGGCCATGTCTGTATGCAATCATGAAATTAACCATTTTAATGTAGATTGAGTTTTTGGTGAGACATTCTTATCGGGCCAGTTTGGAATGACAGGGGTAACAGATGAACTATCTTCTTTATCTGTTGTTTTGTTCTATAGAAACAAACAACAGTAAAAGGATAAAACACCATTTAATTGACTCCTCACAAATGTGCTTTAAATATCCTCTCTGGAACTGGTTCACCTTTGTTTTCATTTTGTTTTGTTTTGTTGGTTGGCTTGCTTTTTCCAATCTCTCCATCTCTCTTTCTCTTTCTCTGGCTCTCCCTCTTTCTAGTAAATGTGAAACATGACATAGAACATGAAATTTTTATGTGGTTTCCATTTATGTCAATGCATTCCTACCCATTTGTTATTTATTTGGCGATCAAATGAATCTTTATTGCTATTCAGTTGATTGTGGCAACAAGCATTCGTTACAAAGCTACTAATTTTCCCGGGTTCAAAAAAGGTGGAAGTCCCGGAATATTCCCTAAAGCCATAATATCTAAGAACTCAAAATACTTAGTAAATTATTAGTAAGTATTGTAACTTAGTAAATATTTTAAGTTATCTGGATTGCTCTGTGTGTGAGGGAAGGTACAGATTTATTAGAAATGTGAGTTCAAAATAAGAGAAGGGTAGAAGATGCACATAAATATACCTCCACTGTGCAACAAACTTAACATTGAAAATTTGACTCAGTATCACCATTTTTAAATATCCAGTGAATATTTTCTAAGTTAGACTTTAGCTTTCATTAGGTGTTAGAATGAAGAACACGATTTTTCACACTATTTGTAAAAGACTGTTTCAGATATGAGTTAGTCTATAAAAGCACAAAATATAAGATCTGATTTATTTCAACGTTGTAAAACTTTGCTCATACAAATTAATTTCATACACATTTATTTATGTGTTAAATCCTCTAATATTTCTAAAGTTCTGATAATCTAAACTTTGTGTCCGTTATCCCTCTAAGATAACTCAGTGTCTTATATTCTGAATGACAAGACCAAAGAACATTTGATAAAATAAGTTTTATGTGTTATTTGTGAGAAAGACACTTAAAGATTTAAATAAGCCTCTAAAATATTTACATTTTTACTTCTCACTTTTTGTTTTACACTTTTTTTAAAAAAAATGGGCTTTTCTCTTATATTTGATGTAGATTTCAAACTTTAGATTTATAGTTCAACACCTCGCAACAAATTTTGTAAATATTCAGTGGGGGCTTAGTCTTGAAATATAAACATTTCTTGCTATTGAAGCACTGAAGAAAAGCAGAACCCCTCATTTATTATAAGACATCCAGAAGACTAAAGAGATTTTGAACTTTTTTTCTTTTTTCTGGAACATCTTCTTCAACAAGAAAAATGAAATGTCATCATGCTAAGGTGAATCATAATAAATGTTATGTCTTGTCTGACACTGAAAATAAATCCAAGTAAGTTTGGAGAAATATTGGTGGCTTTTTCCCCCATAGAGGTTTAGATCAGCTTTATAAATTAAACAGTATGCGTTGACAGCTCAGGGGCAGTAAGTAAACTATTCAGTAGATAATCTCCATAGAAACCAAAAAAGTTTAACCATCTCAATCTAAAATTGCACTGCTGGGCTCAGTTGTTGGATATAATAATGGCGAGTCCTTCTTTTCTTCAAATCGATGATTGGCCACAAAGGCATTGCAAAATATAACAGAAAACCTTGTAAATTATGAAGCCCAACAAACGAGCATAGATTCGTTTCTATGTTTAGCTGGTGTACTTGGATGAAAAGTGTCTCCTTGCCCCCCAAGTTTATGTCTATCTGTAACCTGTACATGTGACTTTATTTGGAAATAAGGTCTTTGCAATTGTAATCAAGTTAAGGTGAGGTCCTAGTGGGTTAGGGTGGACCCTAAATCCAATATGACTTACGATAAGAGGGAAATTTGGACACAGAGACACAGCCCCAGGGGGGAGAATGCTACTGGAAGACAGAGGCAAAGATTGGAGTGAGGCAGCTACAAGACAAGGAGCACCAAGGGTTGCGGGCAAACTAGAAGCTAGCAGAGGCAAGAAAGAAGTATTCCCTAGAGCCTTTGTGGGGAGCATGACCCTACTATGCTACTGACTTCCAGGAGCCTTGACTGCAGTTTTATCTATTCTGGGTTGGCCCAGGCACTGCTGTAAACTCTGCTGTGTTTTCTCTCTTCACCTTTCCTTCTCCCTTCACTTGTCACGGGTACCACCTTTTGCTCAGAAGTGTGCCCTTGGTGATCAATATTGATTTATTAAATAATTCATTAGTAATTGTGATGGTTAATTTGATGTATCCACGTGACTGGGCTAAGGGATGTCCAGGTAGCTGGTAGAACATTATTTCTGGGTGTGTCTGTGCGAGTATTTCCAGAAGAGATTATCATTTGAATTGGTGGACTGTGCAAAGAAGGTTGACCTCCCCAGGGCGGGCAGGCAGGCCTCACCTAATCGGTGGAGGGTCTGAATAGAACAGAAAAGCAGAGGAAGGACACCTTTTCTTCCTGCTTGCGTTGAGACATCCATCTCCTCCTCTCCTCGGACATCAGTGCTCTTGGTTCTTGGGTTTTTGGATTTGGATCAGAACTTACACTATCAAGTCCCCTGGTTCTCAGGTCTTTGGATTTAGACTAAATGACACCTCTGGGTTACCTGGTTATTCAGCTTGCAGATGGCAGATGGAGTGAGTCAGTTAATTCCTACAAAAATTTCTCTTCCTCTCTTTCTGTATCTGTATCTCCCATTAGCTCTATTTCTCTATAGAATCTTAATATAGCATTAAAAATACACTAGGAATAGCTTTAAATCTTAGGAATAGAGCAATGGATAGGATGGCCTATGCTTTCAAGGCCTTACTGCTTTGTGGAGCAGACTGACACAAAAATTGGCAATTCTGGTACAATGGGAGAGAGCTTGGATGGTGGTGGAGAACAGAGGGTAGCAGCAACTTCTGTCTTGGAGGAGCTGAGCTTTAAATACAAGTGAACCCTCTCTGTTTCTCTGTCTAAACTGCAATAGGTAAGCATATTAAAGATTCCTTATAGAGAAATACAAATTGTTATTAGGCACATTGTCTTCTTTCTCCCAGGTACAGTAGAGTTTTAATAAGTATGAGCCCATAATTATAAAATTTTAGTCCTTAGAGTTGGTCATGGGAGATACAGTTTTTTGAGAAATGGAATTTTTTTGTGCTTCTAAATAACTTGAAATCAGTAACCTCTGATTTTGCCTTCTGTGTGGCCACTACTTTCTCCATCTCTTTGTTTAGAACCCATTACTCCCTCCATGCATTTGGTGAGAAGCCATTCTGGTAGAACCTTAGCAAATATCCATTAGGTATCACTCTATGCTAGATCCAGCATAAATCATTTTTGGGAACATACCAACCAATGGGAAAGAGAAGTTTGCTGTCCTCCCCGAAGTTTGCTGTCCTGGGAAAAGTAAGAATTGTATTTCCCCAAGTTACTCAGGTCTTCCTTCAAAGTGCTCCCAAGCTTTGCTAGAAGAGTTATAACCAGAGCTATCAGCTGTTTAAAGTAATTCTACCATAACTTCAAAAGTGGCTGAAAAGGGAAGCATTCTGCTGTTTTTGTCTATTTAAATTAAGAAAGCAGTTGCCTGAGACACTCCTCCAACCTCCAATAGAATTTAAACCAACTAATGGACTTGGTCCAGTGTGTAGAGACTTGTACCTTTGTAGCTGCAAAAAAGAGACCCCCAATTAAATGCTCAAAAGCATTTAATTACTTTCCTTTGAGACTTTAACTTTAACCCTGTTTATTACTCTTAAACCACTCCAGAGGGCAATATTTTTTATTGGTGACAGATTGCCCAAACTGTTGCCAATGACCTGGTCTCCCTCTGCAGACATGACTGCATTTTGCTGAGAAGTGCTTTCTTGAATGAGGAGAAACTCTGTGTCTGTATTCAGGCAAGTGCTCTGCTCTTTGTTACTCCACATACAGATTATGGATTCATACAGATCCATTATGTAGACATCAAAAATCTCACTTGAAATCTAGACATTGGACATAGTTAAACACACACACAGAATTGTTTTTTTTTAAATTAATGTTTCCTTTTTTTAATTAAAAAAAAAAATTTAAGTAAGCTCTATAACCAATGTGGGGCTTGAACTCACGACCCCAAGATCAAGAGTTACGTGCTCTACCAAATGAGCCATCCAGATGTCTCTAAACACACAGTTGTATGGCTTAGTTCTTGGAATCAGTTCCTCCTTACGTGTTTGTTGTTGGTAGAAATTTAGTATTTGGTGTCTGAAGTTGTTCCTGACGTGATTTGAGGGCTTAGGAGGAAAGGTCTGTTTAGGAAGCCTAGATTCAAAACCAAGTGTCAGAAGAAAAAAGGCCTATTTTTAACTTGGTAATCAACTTTAGACACATCACTGACCTTTACACCTTGGTTTTCACATGGATTAAACAGTACTATTCATAGCTGTGTCTGTGTATGGAGTTCTGATGAGCACCAGCCCATGGAAGATAAGGGTTAATTATTGCTGTCAAGGGTAGTGGGAATATCCACTGGCTTAATAACCACATTTTATTATCTCTGCCTTTCTTAGTACTTCATGAGGTAGTGATCTCTGGTTTAAAGTACTTGAGTCAGAATAAAATAGTTTAGTGTGTCCCATCAGTTAAGAAGCAAATAATGACAGATTTGGGTGAAAAATAATATTAAAGACTACAAGGTCTTTTCTGCCTTATCTCCTTGTATATAATATAGGTAATTATGCGTATGTGTATAAATATATAATCTTTTAATTATTAACATTTCAAAAGATTATTTGACACTTGATATCAAGGAGTCCTTGCAGGCACCTGGCACAAGAATGTATATAGAGATAACAGTTGATTGACAAAGCATTTTTTGAGGCAAAAAATATACCCAGTTCTGGCACATAAACCTCAATCAAGGCCCCCCCTCCCCTTGATTGGATATGTATTAAAAAGAGGAGAAAAAGGAGGAAAAAAGAAACATAGAAATATTCCGTATCTAAACTATTCTAATTTTCAATCCCAAACATGAAGATGTTTTAAAGGCATGTTTGTAGGAAAATTAATTGGCCTTAGATTATGCATGCTTAACCAATTGCAGAGGGGATGGAAGTCTTTTCTAGGTAGATGTGGCTGATAGTGAACTGTATGGCCACTATGAACCTGTGGGAATCCTTACAAACCAAAGAACATATGACGGTGAATGCATTCCTTTATAATAGGAGAAGCTAATAGGTTATGATTCTTAGAGAAATTAGATCAGACTAAATAATATGTTTACTAAGGGTTACATTTTGTGACAAGGATAGAATTCTGGATGTTATGTGTTTTACTTGCATCTGTCAGTGCTTTGCTGATATGTTCACTTTGTTGGAAACTCAACTACAAGAGAGCAGTGGGTTAGATCAATTTCACATGACATCCAAAACGCAGATGGTGAGATCTCTCTTTCTGTTTCCCTTTCTTCCCATATATACGCATGCATGCAGCATACACATATTCAGTCCCTCCTACAAATATTCTATATTTGACATTATCACAATCACAGGTTTAAAAGGAATCTTTGCTGCTTTTTGGAGAAATATAAAATCGCTTTAACACATGTATACAAATAGTATATATATTTAAGGGTCTACTTATTTAGGGGTCTACTAACATTATCAACTATGTTTTAGATTTTTTAAGATGTACATTATGATCTACTCAAGGTTTGGGTTTAATTTTTCAGTAACAAAAGATAACAAATATATCAGAAAATATAATCAAATCTGGGCTCTTACTCTAATTATCTAAAATGAGAATTTGTTTACTTTACTTTGGGAACAGATGTGATCCATCACAGTAGCCCATAAATAAGGTGTCAAACTGTTTGGCTGATCAATGAATATAAGTTATTGAAAAATAATGTAATTCCAAGGTCACCAAGGAATTGAGTTTAGTGTTATTTTAAAAGGAAGACTTTCCATTCTTAAAAATATATGTGCATATTTAAGAATGAATGGTTCTGTTCTAAATGGAATTTCTGGCCCTCAAAGGCAGGTTTGCTTTTACTCATAGAAATAAATGATAATTCTTAGATTCTTTTTATCTGAGTTAAAGCATTGTCTTCATTAAGGACAACTCTTCTGGAATTCTTACACGATCTGTGGTAGTTAAAATATGTCCCCAAGTCATTTGTTACCCCTTTCTTCAAAATGCAGAGACTAATTTCACTCCCCTAAAAATGTGAGTTGTTTATTACATTCAGTGTAATAAACTTTTGACAAACACTATGGTGAAACTGACTGTGTCTGACCGCAGGACTAGTCCCAGGAGAACTTGTCACTTCTGCCTTGCTCTTTCTTGGCTCCTCCTCTCCCTGGAAGCTAGCGACCATGTTGTAAGCACCCTTGAGCAGCCTGTGAAGAGGCCGGCTGTGGCCGGGAGCTGAGCTTTCCTCAACAGCTAGTACAACTTGTCAGCCAGCCACTGGAGGGAGAATTCCTACAAGAGAATTCTTCAGCCCTAGCCAACCATGAGTTGACTGTGCCCTTGGAGGATACGTTGATTATAACCTCGGAGAGACCCAAGCCGGAACCTGCTAGGTTAGCTGGTCCTGAAGTCCTGACCCACAAAAATTGGATAACAAATGTTTATGGCTATTTTAAATCTACGATTTAGAGTAATTTGTTAATGCAGTAACATTTATTTATTTATGTATACACATGGGAGGCTGGTAGGATGGAGAAATGTTTATCAATAGTAGAATGATTAATTGTGGGAGACCTGCAAGAAACGTATTTTGGGACAGAAGGTTCTTTAAATTACAACCAGAAACCTATTGCCAAATCTGTTGTGTGTGACCTGGCCTTCCTGTTTTGTGTGTTGCTATAATGCTTCCAGGGATGAGATAACCATCAAGCAGAGTCCATATGTTTCTCAGGAGCCTATGAAAATTTTTAAAAATGTGAAACAAACAACAGCACCAAAAAAGACTCCAAAATTATATACAAAAGAAGTAGAGTTAACTATTTTTAAAAATACCAAACTTACAAAAAAATGAGAAGGAAATCACAAAATAGACATTAGTTGTTAATATCATGTTTACAGAACATCATTAGTCAACTGCAACTCAAATAAATTCTTCCAATTATGTAAAAATTATACTTAAGGTAGGATGTGGGAACAAAATAAGAGTCCCTGAGGCCTACAAGGATCCTAAATACCTTTGCATTTATTCTGTGGCTGTCCCTGGAATGAAAAAGAAATTACATTTTTTGTCATACAAATTGAGTTTTTACTCTTTTTTCTTGGTAACTGCCAATAGAAACACCCCCTTCAGGAAGAGAAACTTGGGATTTTATAAATGATGATTACTTAAATGATTTATCTAAGTTACTATAAGAGAAGCATTAAAGGAAAAAACCAGAAATTTCAATAAAGTTAAAATTTTTCTTTCTTCCCTTTCTCTTCCCTCCCTCCTCCTCCTTCCCTCCCTTCCCCCCTCCTTCTCTTCCTCCCCTCTCCTTCCCTTCCCCCTCCTTCCCTTCCCCCCTCCCCCTCCTTCTCTTCCCCCCTCCTTCCCTTCCTTCCCTTCCCCCTCCTTTCCTTCCCCCCTCCCCCTCCTTTCTTCCCCCTCCTTCCCTTCCCCCCTCCCCCTCCTTTCTTCCCCCCTCCTTCCCTTCCCCCCTCCCCCTCCTTCCCTTCCCCCCTCCTTCTCTTCCCCCTCCTTCCCTCCCTCCCCCCTCCTTCCCTTCCCCCCTCCTCCCCTCCCTCCCCTCTCTTCCCCTCCCCCTCCCTCCCCCTCCTCCCCTTCCCCCCCTGCCCTTCCTCCCCTGCCCTTCCTCCCCACCCCACCCTTTAGAAGGTTAAAGAAAACATTTTCTCAACATTTTCTGGAGCACATGGCAAAATAAGCTGGAGAAAACTTGAATAGTTTGGGTTGTCCTCTTTTACTGTTTTATTTGTTTATGGCCTGAGGAGAGTTTTTCACTTTTTATAATTTTTCTGGTCTACACAGTGAAAAAATAATGGTCCATATTTTTATAGGGTATTGTAAATAAATTTTTTAACATCTTCCTTCGAAGATAAAAAAAGTGTCACATAAATGCAAAATGTCTTAATAAGAATATCCCTGAAGAGAATGTTATCTCTGAACCACACCACAGGGTCTCCTGCAAAGGAGCGGGATGTCATCTAAGTGTCAGCTTGGCTTCTACTTGACAATAGAGTCCTGTAGTGCTTAGCTTTCTTTATATTCCGATCATGGAGAAGTGTCCAATTTTAGATACTTTTTTCTTTCTGTTCTTCCACAGCTGAAATGGAAGTTTGGTGAAAGATGTGATGAGTTAAAAGAACAGCAGTGGCCAGGTTTGACTTTTGAGGACTATAAAGAAATATATCTTGTGCAGACATGTCGAGTTTGGGGACACCAAAAAGATGTGTACCCACTTGAGAAGAAATTATATAATTTCTTCTCAACGGGTGCGCTACCCAGACTCCCGTAAGGAATCTGCTGGTAGCTGTTTGCTGAGGAATGATAGCTTCACTTTGGCTCTCCACTAAATTCTAGTCTTCTTAACAGGATGTGTAAGGTCATGGTGTAGTCCTTGGTTTGTCAGCATTTCCAACAAATAGGCAGCTCTAAGGCCAACTATTATAAGATGAGTCATTTAGGACTAGATTTCTCAGGCCCTTCCTGCTCTAGGTTTTTTTTTTTTCCCCCCTAACTATCCATGCAGCTAAGTGTAATATCTGATACTATGTTCACTGGAAAGAATCTGAATCGCTGATGTTCCTTTTAACTGTATGTTATGATTTTGTTAAATTGACATTTGTTAAGTGAAGGACAGAGTGTGGGTTGGTGAACCGAAGTTCAACAACAGACCGCAAGAGAAACTGAAATAGGAACGTTTATTACTCATAGGTCCTGGAGGAAGTACACAGCCTGCTTTGAAGGGCCACATGAGAGGTTAAGGCAGAGTGCAGCGAGTGAGAGAGTCAGGACCTGGGGTGTAAGCCTTACGAGGGTCCATGGGGGGAGTGTGTTGGGATTCCCTGGACTAGGGCTAAAAAGGTCAATTCAAACCAAGAGTGGAGTTTTGGTTAGCCCCAATGGGGGTCTTGTCTAGGACATGCATGAGGCATACAGGCGCTGGGAGCCAGGGGAGATTGTTGATCGCAATGGCCGTTGGGGAAGTCATCCCAGTACTTACATTTGCTTGTGATTCTGCAGACTGCTATCAGGCCACGTGCTTCTGTGAGGGGGCTGATGTCGGTTTATGGTCCATGCAGGCCCCTTGCCCAAATAAAATGGATGCCGAAGCAGCGAAACTATTGGAGTAACTTAGCTAAACTTCTGACACTGTAGAAAAAGAAGACATGTAGAAAAGATATTTTGAAACAAATAGGACCAGTGTTCTTTTCTAATTGGATATGATTAGAACAGATGGTCAATAAATATATCTGAATAAATACATGAGATAGTAGAAAAATTGGTTTGGGTCTAATGTTGGCTTTTAAGATCACTGTTCTTGTCCTAGGTGTGAGTTAATTATGAAATCAATTATATGTGATTTTCTGTAAAACAAGGTGTATTTTTAGTGAAAGGAAATGAAAAAGGAATCAGTGTGTGGTAGGCAGAATCTTAAGATGGTCCCCAAGTTTCCTGGTCTCTGGTGTACATGCACTTTCTCTCAATTACTCAATCATTAATGTATGTATTGCTGTGAGAGGATTTTGCAGGTGTAATTTAGGTCCCAAATCAGTTGACTTTAAGATAAGAATATTGTTAAGGTGGCCTAATCTAATCATATGAACTCTTTAAATCTGAATGTAGAGTTCAAAGCCAAAAGTTAGAGATTTGAAGCAGGAGCCCAAAGCATTGCTGGCTTGGAGATGGAGGAGGTCATGTGGAAAGGATAGTCTATAGTTGCTTAGAGCAGTTCCCAGCTGCAACCTTTAAGGAAACAGGGACTTAAGATCTGCATCTGCAAGGAACTCTATTCTGCCAACAACAAAAAATGAGTATGGAAGTGGTTTTCCCCCCCAAAGCCTCCAAATGGGAACAGCCTGGCTGATACCTTGCTTTCAGTCCTGTGATACCCTGAGCAGAGATGCAGTCCCGTGGTATTGAACTTCTGATCAGAGCTGAACTACAAAGGGGTGTTTTCTTAAGCTGCTTAAATTTGTGGTGACTTCTTACACAGCAATAGAAAACGAATACATGATAAAATTGGTGTCACATTTGTATTTGATTTTAGTTAATGGCCACAGCAAGAAAGAAGAATGAGCTAATTCTTACTCCTTTTGATACATTAGTACACAATCATGTTTATTTAGATGCGTATCAGCCATGCTCTCAGCTTCACTAGCCACTAAGAACAATGTATATGACTTTTTGAGTGGTCCACTAATCTCTCTGCTCTGAATGCTGCCTAATTATTGGAAGGAAATTCAACATCTTCTAGGTCGTCTTCTCTGCAAATGTTTCTGAGATTCCACAGCATTCTGGAAGTGTAACCCTGTCACTGGGTGATTGGTATGGTGTCTTCCCCACCCAGAGCTTCAGGACATCTTCCTGAAATCCACATTCTTCCATCCCATTGACTACCTTTGCACTGCTGATCTTGGATCATGGGCATTCATTGTTAATTTCTTTTTTTTTTTTTTAAAGATTTTATTTATTTATTTGAGAGAGAGAATGAGAGAGAGAGTGAACATGAGAGGTGAGAGGGTCAGAGGGAGAAGCAGGCTCCTCGCTGAGCAGGGAGCCCGATGCGGGACTCGATCCCGGGACTCCAGGATCATGACCTGAGCCGAAGGCAGTCGCTTAACCAACTGAGCCACCCAGGCGCCCCATTGTTAATTTCTTTTGGGCATCTGACTTCCATGTTGCCTGTGGAAATGTGTAGTCAGTTGTTGATTCAGTACTATGCTCAGACCACATAGGTAGTGACCTCTGGCCAGAAGCATCAGTGCTTTTCCCTTTCTTGGAGCTCTTACAATGTGCCACTGGATTCTGCAGCTTCTCTTTCTGTCTCTGGTGTCTAGGAAACTGTCTATCCCTTTTATGTACAAATATTTTTGGTTTTGTTTATGAAGGGACGGGCAGGAAAAAGAAGGGAGATGAATAGTAGAGCTTTGTGGACCAGTAGGGATGAATTCTGGTCATTTCTAAGACAGTCTAACTTTCTCAGAGTGACAACTCTCCAAGATGGTGGAGAGGGAGGGATTGGGGTGGTCCGGGATAGTCATAAGCCATTCCTACAACCAACCAGTCTCAGCTGCTGAGTCTAGCTCCCATTTGCTCTTATTCATGGGGATTTCTCTCTCATGCCTTGTGTTTCTTTTTGAAAATACATTCAGACATGTTTGTGTGGGTCTAGATTTCAAGTATGGGCTGACTGTTAGTCAGTCCTTGCCCATGAAATTCTGGTTCCAGACAAACCAAGGAGGTAATTGGGCACTTATTTAAGGGTTCCCAAATACCTTCTGATAGGACAGTGTTCACTAAAAATATAGAGAGGGGAGGTAGGGAAGCAGTGTGATGGGTGGGGTTACCCAGCTAACCTAGCAGGCAGCCCCAGTGGATCAGGTACAGTCCAGCTAGAACACTTACAACTCTTGTTTAAAAAGCATCTCTGTTCTTTTATCTGTATAAAAGTAGCTAAAAACAGGGCCTAAGCCTAGTTCCCTCATGAGATGTGAAGGATTGTGGAAATTTAAATAAACTTGATAATTGCAATATACATGTGCTTATTAATGATTTCCACCAGGTTGCAGTTCTTATCTTCTAAATGTAGACTTCTGCACAATCGGTCAAGGACAGATGAGCATCTTGTTATATGTCCCTTTCTGTCATGACAGCCAGAAATCAACAATTTTTTTTTTTCTAAGAAAAGGGCATCTAGAGTTAGGATTTACATTGAGTGGGTCCAGCTGCTACACTGTGCATCTGCTGTCTCTGGAAGTATCAGTAACCTCCAAGGATTTACACCTGAGAGTACACTGTTACTACAGATGAATTATCGTTAAATAAGGAGGCTTAACAATTAAAGAACAAATTTAACCATGGTGTAATCCTGAGTGCTTTTGTGGGAAAAATAAATATCATAGGAAAAAGAGACAGAAATGAGTTAGGTAGACGATAAATACCGCAAGTGACCTTTCAACTATTGAAACGTCTCTGGTTTAAGAAGCACAGAACTATCTGTTTAATGTGTCCACTGTCTTGAAAGCTTTTTTTTTTTTTTAAGATTTTATTTATTTATTTGACAGAGACAGAGACAGCGAGAGCAGGAACACAAGCAGGGGGAGTGGGAGAGGGAGAAGCAGGCTTCCCGCTGAGCAGGGAGCCCAACATGGGACTCGATCCCAGGACTCTGGGATCATGACCTGAGCCGAAGGCAGCCACTTAATGACTGAGCCAACCAGGTGCCCAAAAGCTTTTTTTTTTTTTTTTTTAAGAACATATTTATTGAGATGCACTTGATATATTATTTTGATCATGTAGATTTATAATTGAACATGGTACCATTAAAAGCAACTGAGAGACTTACAATTGTCTTTATAATTGTTTACCTTTTCCCTGGAAGATTATTTTGTGTAAGGACAGGCTTTTGTGTCTTGCAACTACATCAGAAAAATGCAGAAAATACTTAAGCAAATATTAATTTCTCGATGCAGCTAAGGGAGAATAATTGCCTATATTTTCAATTATTCATTAGGTTGAAAAAGTTAAAAACTTAGTATTTAGTACCTAATGACATTGTTATTTTTTATTGTTATTATTGGAAACAATCTTGTGAAGAATTTTTCTTGGCTCTCTTTCAGTTTTTCTTTCTCCCTCAAAATGTATGTCATAATTCATGCCTACACATACATATGTGTTATCAGTTTGAACTGATTACACACTCTAACCCACCAGATTGTGCTGGTCCCATCATACCACACATACCCCTTTATCTCTCTTACTACTCAACATCTTGGTTGAGTGAGATGTTGTAATCTCCCCCCACCCCTCACACACACGCACGCACACACACACACACACACACACACTCTCTCTCTCTAACAAATGGCTGCATCCGAGCCAAGAGAAATGGTGATGAGGTTTAGAGGTGTCATTTAAACTTCTGCGTCCACCATTCTCCCAGACAGTCCTCACGCTTTGAGAAAACAAAAGTACTATGTCTGATTTCTGCTTTAGGGGTTCAGTTAGATAAAAATAAATCATCTAATCTTGCAATTCCACTGAATGGATAAGGGAAAAAATAAACTTTTTCCCCCCCCATCACTCATGAATCCAAGAATATTAGTGAGTGTAGTTCTGAAAAAAAACCAAAAAAACCCCAAAAAACAAAACCCCTCTTTGTCATAAGTTCCAGAGCCTGGTCAATGTAAAAATAACTCTAGAAGTCATGTGACTATTGTCTTAAGCAATGACAACATTGCAAGATTTTATTTAAAAAAACACTTACACCTGATTTCTAAATTATTGAGACATGAGTTGAATTTATTTTGTGTGGTTTCATGGTGCCACTGGTCCTTCTCTTGTTTTACACAGTGTTGGCACTGTGTTACTGAAATGGACTGGAAATGCACCGTCCTTTGCTATAATCAGTGTCTTGCCATTAATCACTTCTCTGTCCCTTCGCTCCACCATACTCCTTCTTGGCAATACCTCAGGGTTCATTTCAATCGTCCACACCCATTAAAGGATCTCGCGACCAAAGGGCTTAGTGCTGGCTGAGTCAGGGTCCAGCCAGAAAGTAGAGACCATTTTGAATATTTAAAACAAGGACATTTAATGTGGAAATTGGTTACCAAGAACTGAAAACCCACCTGAAACTGCATGTGAACTCAGAGATAAGCAAAAACAGGAAGTTACTTTGCCCCTAGGCTGGAGGGACAAAGGCAGGAGGGCTGTTGCCAAAACAAGAGACTGTTGAGGACTAGATTGGAGACAAAATAGAGTTTGGATAGGCACAGATACCATTACAACCGTTAGTAATGGCACCTGGAACTCCAACCCTCCCAGTCCTTGGTAGTCTGTCTACTCTCCTTGTTCAGGATGGCTTTTTTTTTTTTTAAGATTTATTTATTTGGGGGTGGGGGGCAGATGGAGAGAATCCTCAAGAAGACTCCCTGCTGCTTGTGGGGCGCTATGCGGTCTCAGCCTCCATCCCATGACCCAAGAGATCATGACCTGAGCTGAAACCAAGACTAGGCCACTTAACTGACTGAGTCACCCAGGTGCCCCATTCAGGATGGCTCTTACAATTATTCTCCAGACGTCTTAGAACGCCCTTTCCTACCCCCTCATACACTCAACTTGTTAAACTCCTCACTCCTGATGCAAACTTACCTGCCCTTTCTGTCACCATGGATTTGGTGTCTCTTCTTTCCTCATGTAGTTCCCCTCCCTGGGCTTTGGATTCTATTTCCCTTCCTCTGATCAGGGAATTGAGATAATCAGTTTTAAACTGTCTTCTTCCTACCTCTATGACAGCCTCTTCTCCATCTGCATAATGAGCAGGTTCATTCCGAAAATATTCTTATTATATAAAAGTGATATTCCCATCCTTTATCTTTCTGCCTGACCAGCCGTAATTGTGTCTTTATCCTCATAAATGCAAGATGGTTTCAGTATCCACAGAATCATCTGCATCTGAGGAAAGAAGGGAGACAGCAGAAAGGCAAAAACAAAACAAAAAAGCCCCACACCTCCTTGTGAAGCATTGCCTTTTGATTTTGCAAGGTAAGCCCCCCTCCAAGGGAATTCTGCCTACATCTAATTAGTCAAAAGCGCATGGCCACTGCTAGTTGAGAAGAAAGTCTTGGAGGCTAAGTATTTTAGTTTGGCTCATCTATGTAGCATGAAACATCCCTTCGTGATTTGGCCCTTGCTTTGTCTCATTTCATTGTTCTCCATCATTTGATGCTCTAATCCATTTGAAGTGCTCACAGTGTTCTTGGTACTTCTGTCTATATTATTTCTCTGGTGAAGAACATTGCTGCCTGCATTTTCATCTGGATAACTCCTATTTATTCATAGGGGTTCCAATTAAATGGCAGGAAGCTTTCTCTTATACCTGAGGATAGGTCAAGAGCCCTCCTATGTTCTCTGGTATCCACACCAGGACCAGTTACACTCTGTTGCAACCTGCTACTTACTTGCCTGTCTTCCCACAAGACTTGATAAAAGGTATTATATATATTTTTTATTATTTTATCCATCCTGGCATATAGTATGTGCTCAATACATATTTGTTGATTGAACAAATAAATAAAATTCAATCAAAGTTCAGGTTAGAGTCAGTCAATTATATACAATCAATTCGCATATATAATGATGCTGATAGTGCTTAAATTAACTTGAATTTGCATTTGACCTCTATTTTATCATCAGAGTAGCCTAGTAAGAACTATCTGGAACCTGTTTGGAGAAAGAATTATCAATAAGCAAATTTTTAAAAAAGATTTATTTATTTATTTTGAGAGAGAGAGTGCATGCGCACAAGTGGGAGGGGTAGAAGGAGAGGGAGAGAGAAACCCAAGCCGACTCTGCCCTGAGCTTGGAGCCTGACACAGGGCTCCATGTGGGGCTCGATCTCATGACCCTGAGATCATGACCTGAGCTAAAACCAAGAGTTGGGCACTTAACAGACTGTGCAACCCAGGCACCCCATCAAAGAGTAATTTTGATTCTAGTTGGAAGTGTTGCCACTTTTAATCAATATTAACTTTCATTCTTGTTTAGCAGAGCTTTCATAATTCTGACTTCTTACTGTGCAAAATCTTTCAGGTAATCTTAATGACTATGTCATCAAACTAAACAGATACAAGCTGGTTATTAAGATATTATAAGTTTAGGGATACTTTAATGTAGTTTAGGTTGCGCTTTTCCTTCTTCCTCTTCTTTAAAGACAATGTGCATTATATGGCTGATTCTTTAGTGCCTACAATGATTTGAGCCAACTTTTAAATTCTATTAGTATGTTTATATTTGCCCTTAACCTCTGATTCTTTTTTTGTCTTCTAAGTTTACATGGTCTTGAATTTTTGCCTCAGCTTACATAAGTTTTAGTACTTCTTTTATATTTCTATTCCATCATAATTTTATTATATATGGCCTGTTGTAATTTTCCTTAATTCCTTTGTGGCATGAGTCATGGTATAAACAAATATCCCTTCACATGTATACTCACACTTTCAGGAGATTGAAAAATACATAAAGGAGACACTTGTCTATGATTGTGCCGAGAATGTTTCATAGAATCATTCCAAATTCAACATTTAGTCTAATCAGTCTATACAGCCTACTTCTTTAGATGCATGTTTTCTTAGTCAATAAGTATCAACACCAGAGAGAATTGAGGTTTAGTGAAAAGCAGTGACATAGTAAAAATTTAGATCTGTGAGAACTGATTTCAGATTTATTATAGTAGGAGAATAGAAAACACATTTATCAGGCATCTAAAAATCTACTTTGTGAATGATAATAAAGTTTACATAGCACTACCTTTCCTTTTATAGATGAGAAAACTGAATCTCTGAGAGATTAAAGAACTTGCCACTGTCACAGAGATAGTAAGAAACAGCCTCCAAAAATGTGATGAAGTTAAAAAATCTCTCTTTACCATTTTTTTTGGAGGTTAGAATGATCGGAAGCCTGACTGATAACATAAACAGTTGGTTAACACATATTTTGTATGTTATATATATAATAGACTGTATTCTGACAATAAAGTAAGCTAAAGGAAAGAACATGTTATTTAGAATACCATAAGGCAGAGAGAGTACATTTACAGTACTGTACTGTATTTATTGAAAAAAATCTGTGTATAAATGGACCTGTACAGTTCAAACCATGTTGTTTAAGGGCCAACTATCATGACACACTCTAACTGGTGGATCATTTTAAGTATGAACTACTTAATTTTCCCCTTCAGTGAATTGAGTGTATTTTTAACCTGATTTTAATTTCCAAAAACATCTAGTGTTATGGAAGAGAGTGTGATCTTTCCCAGGTTTGTATGTGGGCTTCCCTATTTATTTAGATGGGATCTGATAGCTATTGGGTCTTCTGTGTGCTCATAGACGTCTTAACCATGATGAAGAAAAACACCTTGAGCCAACCTGTGTTCTCATTCTTCTTTGGTTATCATCATCATCATCAACAACAACAAACATTGATTTGCCACTCACCATAATATAATAATAATCCAAGATGGCCTGAAATAGATCTATGAGTAGCGAGACCAAAACTTACATCATATGGTTCCTGTGGACAAAGGAGCTGGCAGAGGGGAGTAAATTGAGTGGGGGTGTGAATAAAGCAGATTTGTGGTAAGTAAAATTGGAGTAGGGGGTGCTCTGGCAGAATGACCAGGAACAATAAAAGGGTTAATTTAGCTAGGTATGGTGTGTACATGACAGGTGGGGGGGGGTCTGTGCAGGGCAGTAGTGGGAGATAAGAATGGTAGGACTGAAAATGAGAGAGATGGATTTGGACATCACTTTGGGGAATGACTAGGGAATTTTGAACCAATTCTACTGAATCAATAAAAAAAAGCCATTCTGTCCAAAATGAGAATTATCTGACTTTAAAAGATGCTTCCTAATTAGCTTAAGTTTGATTTCCAAGTAGCCAAGATTCTGGGATGAGTTTCAGCTAGTTTCAAGCCAAGATTCTAGGATGAGTTTCTTAGTTTCATTGAAAAAAAGTTCCAATTCTCTTAAATTTTGTGTCAAAAATTTGGAAACTGAAAGTGAGTAATGATGGGGTTGGGAAGATGGACAAGATTTCTGGATTATAAGAGAACGTCTTTTGAATTTAGAGTTGGTATAATATCTGAATTATCAGCTCTGGAGTAAGAATTTAGACAATAAAGGATTATCTGTGTTCAGATTTGGCTCTGTAAATTGTTCATTATTTTGGAGGAAATATTATAAACCTGTATGGCTATTTTGGCTCAATTGTTTATATGATTTTACCAATTGGCCTCATTTGCTTAAAATGTTTGAAATATGGGATAAGAGAATGTGCCAGAGATTAATCTTTTCATCATGCAAAAACATCTTTAAACTTGTCATTAAAAAATTGTTCCCAACCCTTGCAATACTCCAGTTACCATGACACATAAAAAACATAGATAAATCAAGTCTGGTGGTCTACTTCTTTGTTAATGGGAACCTGGGCCAGTAGAGAAAATACTGTGCAAATACGCCTTACTCAGGCCCATGTGGGTGGGGAAGAAGTAAACCATGCTGTATCTACCAAATACCTCCAATGATAATGGAAAAGGAACTATTCCATTTCTCTTCCAAATGGCTGGTTATTGCCCATCTTCATAGCAGAGATAAATGGATTCACTCAAAATATCCTAACTACATGGGTGGCCCTATTTTATTAATAAAAAGAGTCCCATCCATGAAAATGCTCAGTTTCTAAATTAAACATACACATACCACTTTCAAGAGCAAAAGGTCCATGGTTAACTAGTTCAAGTTATTTTAGTATGGAATAATTAATGGCTATTATCCCTTTCAATCTGTAAATATGAAATCTATAACTTTGGTCTATATAATATAAATATTGTGTATGTATTTTGTGTTCCTTCCATGGGTTGCAAATGTAGCTATCGCTTGTATACACATCAAGACAAATTCATTTACACTTGTGTACACATTCTTATTATATGTTTATTAATATTGCTCTTTCTGACTCTGAACAAAAAGCACAACACATTAAAATGAAAATCTTTGCAAGCTCAGACATACAAAAATGGCAATGATACATCACACTTTTAAAGAGCATTTCATTAATAGATGGATCAGAACATACTTCTTGTTGTACATCATTTAATTGTTATGTATTTAAAATGAGACATATTTCTAATATTCTTTTCAAGCTTTCATATACTTCAAATTTATTATGTCAGTTGTTAGTGGCAATGACATCACAAGATGAATTCAAAGTAATGATTGCTTTAACATTTAAAAAGCTTAGAGCGTGCCGATTATTCAGCTGCTAAGTGAAAGTACAAATGTCAGTTTAGCTATCTATAATCTCATACTGTTTAAAGGTTCATGAATTACACATGCAGTGGATAGAAATGGAGGAACTGGATTTGACTAAAAGACCTTTTTCACAAAAAATTTGCTGAAACGGTTTCTTCTAATGTATTTTAGTGATTAATCAATTTGATTTAAAATGTTAGAATTATTTAAGGTCTATACTTTGGATTTACTGTGAACTCAAAGCATGTTTATATTTATTGCATCAACTAAGTAAACAGCATATGCTTAATGCTTTTAAAATGCTCTCTGGTAAAATTTAGGTCAGTACTTACTTGTTCGCTATCAGCCACAAAGATACATTGACATATTTGATTAACAGTGTGCTCCTCCCACAAGTGCTTTGCGGAATTTCTGCAATTTTATGTCATTGGCAGAAATTCAGGATCTGCTGCTATCATACAACTAAAGGTGTTTTGCTTGCATTAATTTTCTGTACTTTTCATTATTTACACACTTTCTTTTCTAAATTATGTTTGTTTTCTTTGAAGAACAAGCAATTCTATCATGTAAATATTCTTTAGAACTTAAAAACAGAAATACTCAGGAAGCATTGATTTCCTACTAACACAGTGTGCTGGTGGACATGGTTCCAAATACAGTGAGGACCAATAATGGCTGCAAATGGGGATTATTTGAAATTTTAACCATTATCTGACCCTATTAAACACTGTATACTCCTATTATCCTGTAGCTGTCGTAATGGGGCCACGAAACCAGACTGGGGAGGAAAGAGATATTTTGCTTCCTTTCTCCAGCAAGCAATTCCTGGTTTTCAGCCAGATTATTGCTGGTAAGTATTAACAGGTCAGTGCTATAATGAACACTAAGAAAAACAAGGGGAGACAACTTAGCTAGAGATATAGGAGGAGAAATGGTTTGACTATACATTGGCACCCATAAATCCCCCTTCTTTCTACTGAAGATGTTTCATGGTTATAAATTTTTCCACCCACTGTTGAAAAAGGGCGATGTTAGTCCAAAACATTCAAATCTGTCAAATGAAAGAATGAGTGAATATATAAATAATTATACTAGTCTGGGGATTGAAAAGCCCTAGTGGCTAAATTTATCCAGCAATCAAAGTGCCCTGCTGGATGGTGGCCATTGGTTTAAGATAACACAGTGTAGAGCCACAACTTAGAAATGGGAATTACAAGGCTGAGTTCTCTTAGTTAAAAAACAGGCCACTGAAAGCCTCTGGCATGGCTAAAAATTCCTCCTTAAGGTGAGCACTATTAGCCTACCTTGGCCAGATGTACCAGTATTGTATCTAGGAATGGCCAAGTAGAAATTATCACAGAATCCTTTCAATTTGAGTTTTTGGAAAGGTAGATGAATCAATTGACTAGGTTCACATACGTCTTATAGAGGAATAAGACATAGATTCAAAGATTCCATGTTGTTTTGGAATTGTGCATATTGTCCATATTTCTGTGTCATTCATGTTGCACACTTGGAGTTTTGGGGTCAGTGCATCCTTTATCTTCAAGATCTCTTCCACACAATCTCATGTATTCAAAAGTCTTCAGGGCATTTTCTTTCTATTTTCTTTTCTTCTTTTCTTTTCTTTTTCTTTTTTTTTTTGACAGAGAGAGAGCACAAGTAGGCAGAGAGGCAGGCAGAGGGAGAGGGAGAAGCAGGCTCCCCGCTGAGCAGGGAGCCCGACATGGGGCTCGATCCCAGGACCCTGGGATCATGACCTGAGCCGAAGGCAGACGCTTAACCGACTGAGCCACCCAGGCGCCTCCAGGGTATTTTCTCTTGGAGGTCACTGCAAGACTGTCATATTCGAATCAGAGCTCATCCTGTTTCTACCCCAAGTCAACTCTCTCTTCTCAGTGTGTCCCTTCCTGTGATTGGTCTTACTAGTTTTTCAAGTCATGGAGATGTTCCCAATAAGTCAAAGCAACATTTACCCCTTCATCCCTCTTCCTTTTCCCTTCTAGCATCTGTGTTCCAAACCCGCCAGGATCTTCAATCTCCCAGACCTGATCTTAAAAGCCTTTCTTTCATTGTTGAGCTCTCCCGGTGTCAGTTCAACTGAGCACTCACTCTTGGGTCTGACCTCGAGTTCCACCAAACTTAAAAAGCTTTTCCTGACTCACCTGGTCAGGACCTCCACTTCCTAGAAATCAACAACATTATTCTGGGTAGAATTTGAGTGTGATAAGTGGTAGTACTTTACAATAATCTCCTAAACTCTCCCACTAAGATCCAAAGTTCCTTGAATGTGGGAATTTTGGTTCTCCTAACTCTTCTTCAGTACTTGTCAGGCAATTAATCAATACTTATATGGTTGAATTGAACTAAAAAGTAGGTAGTGGGAGAGGAATGATGTAAAAGGTAGTGAGAAACTGGATGTTGAGCTGACAGAGTACCAGAGAGGGGGAAGAGGGGTTCTGTAGCTTGTTATGAAGACTTGAGACCTGGCAGCTGGTGGAATGGAACAGATAAGTGAAGGTCATTTGATTTCACTAGCATTAGGATGAATTGGTGGGTCTCAAATATCGCTGCACATTTTAATCACCTAAGGAACTTTTACAGAGTTTTATTACTTGCTCCACTCACCTCACCCCCCTCTCCCCATTCTGATTTAATTGATCTGGGAAGGAGTGTCAGTTATTTTTAAAAAGCTCTGTAGGTAACTTTAAGTTGCAGAGAGGGTTAAGAACCACTGTTAAAGGATGTTGCTACTCAACGTGTGGCCCCAGAACAAAGAGCATAGGCATCATCTGGGAGACTGAATCTCTGGCCCCATCCCAAACTTCCAGAATCAGAATCTGCATTTTCACAAGATTTCTAAGGTCACTGTTATACACAATGAAGTTTGAGAAACACCGCTTTATGGGATCCATTCTGATTTCATGCTGGGGGCTAAGAATCTAGTTAATAAAACCTTGGATACATTCACTGCACCTGGTTCAGACACAGCCTGTCAAACTCCAATGGCTGCTCATATGCCGAATGGGTCTAAGAGAGGCAGGGAGGTGGAGGAAAGAAAATGGTGCCAATAGGAAGGCAGGGCTCACAAACCCTGGCAATTACTTCAATTAGCCTTGGATCCCTATATTTTTTTCAGGATCAGTTTTGTATACTGTGACTCAGCGCATCTGCCTCCTTCCTGTCTTCTCTTCTAACAAATTCACTTTCCTCCCAAGAAAATCTATTTCTTTGTTGATCATCCAGAGTTTTAAAGCTACTTATCCAAAGCTTCGTATGGGAAGTATTAATGCTAATGGATTTAGTGCTAACCACACCAGTCAAGATGGCAACCACATCCATGAAAGGATATTCCTGTTTCCTGCCTCTTTCATGTGGGGAGGTAATCAATAGGAAATTTGGAAAGGATGTATGAGTGTGTGAGGGAGGGGACATAATCTCTTAGTGTTGACAAGGGCTCTCTGTCTTTCAGTAACTAACCCAAAGTTTGCTTTTAAAATTTGAAGATTTAAAATATTACCTTTATCTCAGGAGCTCAGCTCTGGTTCACCTCCAATGTCATCAGGCAGAATCGCCTAGAGCTGCACTGTCCAAAATGATAGCCACTAGCCAAATGTGACTACTGAGCATTTTGAAGGTGGCTAGTCCAAGTTGAGCTGTGCACACTGCATTTTGAAGACTTAGTTTAAAAAAAAAATTTTTATGTTGATTACATTTGAAACCATAATATTTTGAATAGATTGAACCAAACAAAATATTGTTAAAATTAATTTCAACTGTAACTTTTTAGTTGTGAAAAATTGGATTACTGGAAAATTAAAAGTAGCTTACATTATGTTTCTATTAGATAACACTGATATAAAAGAGCTGAGGAGCCCTTCCACACAGTAAACATCTAGGTCAGTATTTACTTTCACTCTAAATTTGTTATAATGATAATTTACAATAATTGTTAGTCTAGACCAAGAAGCTATAATGCTAAAACAGATACATTTTAAATAGAAAATAGAAAGCCCTTCTGGAACCAAAAGAGAATTGATAAAGCATAAAGCTACTCATGGCAAAAGTGAACATATGTATTATCAGAATCCATGAAAACAACATATTCACAAAATCCATTGGAGGAAGGTGGAGATGATGTTTTTCGAACACCAAGAGCAAAACTTAATGTGTCATAACCAGAATTTTAAAAATACTGATATTCATTATACATTATGAGAGTAAGTACTGTTTCATGAAACTGCTTCCTTGAGTTCTATGTGGTGTGTGTGTGTTCTGGGTCACCATGTAAAATGTATCTCTTATTGTGGACAGTAGTCGAAAATACTGAAAGAACATTACACATTACATTTTAATGGGTAGCCATTAAACTGATGAGTCTGAAGTCTAGGAAGTTTACATCTTTCCCCAAAGCCACAGAACTGATTAATAAGAAAAGTGGACTGAGAAACATAATGACTCCCTATAAACCTTACTGTACTAAGCTGCAATTTCATTTCAGTCTCAAATATTTTTTATTTATTTATTTATTTTATTTTTTTTATTCTTATGTTAATCCCCATACATTACATCATTAGTTTTAGATGTAGTGTTCCATGATTCATTGTTTGTGCATAACACCCAGTGCTCCATGCAGAATGTGCCCTCCTCAATACCCACCACCAGGCTAACCCATCCTCCCACCCCCCTCCCCTCTAGAACCCTCAGTTTGTTTTTCAGAGTCCATCGTCTCTCATGGTTCGTCTACCCCTCCGATTTCCCCTGCTTCATTCTTCCCCTCCTGCTACCTTCTTTTTTTTTTTTTCTTAACATATATTGCATTATTTGTTTCAGAGGTACAGATCTGAGATTCAACAGTCTTGCACAATTCACAGCGCTTACCAGAGCACACACCCTCCCCAGTGTCTATCACCCAGTCACCCCATCCCTCTCACCCCACCCCCCACTCCAGCAACCCTCAGTCTGTTTCCTGCGATTAAGAATTCCTCATATCAGTGAGGTCATATGATACATGTCTTTCTCTGTTTGACTTGTTTCGCTCAACATAATACCCTCCAGTTCCATCCACGTCGTTGCAAATGGCAAGATCTCATTCCTTTTGATGGCTGCATAATATTCCATTGTATATATATATACCACCTCTTCTTTATCCATTCATCTGTCGATGGACATCTTGGCTCTTTCCACAGTTTGGCTATTGTGGACATTGCTGCTATAAACATCGGGGTGCACGTACCCTTTCGGATCCCTACTTTTGTATCTTTGGGGTAAATACCCAGTAGTGCAATTGCTGGGTCGTAGGCTAGCTCTATTTTCAACTTTTTGAGGAACCTCCATACTGTTTTCCAGAGTGGCTGCACCAGCTTGCATTCCCACCAACAGTGTAGGAGGGTTCCCCCTTCTCCGCATCCCCGCCAACATCTGTCGTTTCCTGACTTGTTAATTTTAGCCATTCTGACTGGTGTGAGGTGGTATCTCATTGAGGTTTTGATTTGGATTTCCCTGATGCCGAGCGATATTGAGCACTTTTTCATGTGTCTGTTGGCCATTTGGATGTCTTCTTTGGAAAAATGTCTGTTCATGTCTTCTGCCCATTTCTTGATTGGATTCTTTGTTCTTTGGGTGTTGAGTTTGATGAGTTCTTTATAGATTTTGGATACTAGCCTTTTATCTGTTATGTCATTTGCAAATATCTTCTCCCATTCTGTCGGTTGTCTTTTGGTTTTGTTGACTGTTTCCTTTGCTGTGCAAAAGCTTTTTATCTTGATGAAGTCCCAATAGTTCATTTTTGCCCTTGCTCCCCTTGCCTTTGGCAATGTTTCTAGGAAGAAGTTGCTTCGGCTGAGGTCAAAGAGGTTGCTGCCTGTGTTCTCCTTTAGGATTTTGATGGACTCCTGTCTCACATTGAGGTCTTTCAACCATTTGGAGTCTATTTTTGTGTGTGGTGTAAGGAAATGGTCCAGTTTCATTCTTCTGCATGTGGCTGTCCAATTTTCCCAACACCATTTGTTGAAGAGACTGTCTTTTTTCCATTGGACATTCTTTCCTGCTTTGTCAAAGATTAGTTGACCATAGAGTTGAGGGTCCATTTCTGGGCTCTCTGTTCTGTTCCATTGATCTATGTGTCTGTTTTTGTGCCAGGACCATGCTGTCTTGATGATGACAGCTTTGTAATAGAGCTGGAAGTCCGGAATTGTGATGCCGCCGGCTTTGCTTTTCTTTTTCAACATTCCTCTGGCTATGCGGGGTCTTTTCTGGTTCCATACAAATTTTAGGATTATTTGTTCCATTTCTTTGAAAAAAGTGGATGGTATTTTGATGGGGATTGCACTGAATGTGTAGATTGCTCTAGGTAGCATTGACATCTTCACAATATTTGTTCTTCCAATCCATGAGCATGGAACGTTTTTCCATATCTTTGTGTCTTTCTCAATTTCTTTCATGAGTATTTTAGTTTTCTGAGTACAGATCCTTTGTCTCTTTGGTTAGATTTATTCCTAGGTATCTTATGGTTTTGGGTGCAATTGTAAATGGGATCGACTCCTTAATTTCTCTTTCTTCTGTCTTGTTGTTGGTGTATAGAAATGCCACTGATTTCTGTGCATTGATTTTATATCCTGCCACTTTACTGAATTCCTGTATGAGTTCTAGCAGTTTTGGGGTGGAGTCTTTGGGGTTTTCCACATAAAATATCATATCATCTGCAAAGAGTGAGAGTTTGACTTCTTCTTTGCCGATTTGGATGCCTTTTATTTCTTTTTGTTGTCTGATTGCTGTGGCTAGGACTTCCAATACTATGTTGAATAGCAGTGGTGATAGTGGACATCCCTGCCGCGTTCCTGACCTTAGGGGGAAAGCTCTCAGTTTTTCCCCATTGAGAATGATATTCGCTGTAGGTTTTTCGTAGATGGCTTTTATGATATTGAGGTATGTACCCTCGATCCCTATACTCTGAAGAGTTTTGATCAAGAAAGGATGTTGTACTTTGTCAAAAGCTTTTTCTGCATCTATTGAGAGGATCATATGATTCTTGTTCTTTCTTTTGTTAATGTATTGTATCACATTGATTGATTTGCGGATGTTGAACCAACCTTGCAGCCCAGGGATAAATCCCACTTGGTCGTGGTGAATAATCCTTTTAATGTACTGTTGGATCCTATTGGCTAGTATTTTGGTGAGAAGTTTTGCATCCATGTTCATCAGGGATATTGGTCTGTAGTTCTCCTTTTTGATGGGGTCTTTGTCTGGTTTTGGGATCAAGGTAATGCTGGCCTCATAAAATGAATTTGGAAGTTTTCCTTCCATTTCTATTTTTTGGAACAGTTTCAGAAGAATAGGTATTAATTCTTCTTGAAATGTTTGGTAGACTTCCCCTGGGAAGCCATCTGGCCCTGGGCTTTTGTTTTTTGGGAGATTTTTGATGACTGCTTCAATTTCCTTAGTGGTTATAGGTCTGTTCAGGTTTTCTATTTCTTCCTGGTTCAGTTTTGGTAGTTGATACATCTCTAGGAATGCCTCCATTTCTTCCAGGTTATCTAATTTGCTGGCATAGAGTTGCTCATAATATGTTCTTATAATTGTTTGTATTTCTTTGGTGTTGGTTGTGATCTCTCCTCTTTCATTCATGATTTTGTTGATTTGGGTCATTTCTCTTCTCTTTTTGATAAGTCTGGCCAGGGGTTTATCAATCTTGTTAATTCTTTCAAAGAACCAGCTCCTAGTTTCGTTGATCTGTTCTACTGTTCTTTTAATTTCTATTTCATTGATTTCTGCTCTGATCTTTATTATTTCTCTTCTCCTGCTGGGTTTAGGCTTTACTTGCTGTTCTTTCTCCAGCTCCTTTAGGTAGGGTTAGGTTGTGTACTTGAGACCTTTCTTGTTTCTTGAGAAAGGCTTGTATTGCTGTATACTTTTCTCTTAGGACTGCCTTTGCTGCATCCCAAAGATTTTGAATAGTTGTGTTTTCATTTTCATTGGTTTCCATGTATTTTTTTAATTCTTCTTTAATTTCCTGGTTGACCCATTCATTCTTTAGTAGGATGCTCTTTAGCCTCCATGTATTTGAGTTCTTTCCAACTTTCCTCTTGTGATTGAGTTCTAGTTTCAAAGCATTGTGGTCTGAAAATAGGCAGGGAATGATCCCAATCTTTTGGTACCGGTTGAGACCTGATTTATGACCTAGGATGTGATCTATTCTGGAGAATGTTCCATGGGGACTAGAGAAGAATGTGTATTCCGTTGCTTTGGGATGGAATGTTCTGAATATGTCTGTGAAGTCCATTTGGTCTAGTGTGTCATTTAAAGTCTTTATTTCCTTGTTGATCTTTTGCTTAGACGATCTGTCCATTTTAGCGAGGGGGGTGTTAAAGTCCCCCACTATTATTGTATTGTTGTTGATGTGTTTCTTTGCTTTTGTTATTAGTTGCCTTATATAATTGGCTGCTCCCATGTTAGGGGCATAGATATTTACAATTGTTAGATCTTCTTGTTGGATAGACCCTTTAAGTATGATGTAGTGTCCTTCCTCATCTCTTACTATAGTCTTTGTTTTAAAATCTAATTTGTCTGATATAAGGATTGCCACCACAGCTTTCTTTTGGTGTCCATTAGCATGGTAAATGGTTTTCCACCCCCTCACTTTCCATCTGGGGGTGTCTTTGGTTCTAAAATGAATCTCTTGCAGACAGCATATCAATGGGTCTTGTTTTTTAATCCAGTCTGATAGCCTGTGTCTTTTGATTGGGGCATTTAGCCCATTTACATTCAGGGTAGCTATTGAAAGATGGGAATTTAGTGCCATTGTATTGCCTGTAATGTGACTGTTACCGTATATTGTCTGTGTTCCTTTCTGGTCTATGTTGCTTTTAGGGTCTCTCTTTGCTTAGAGGACCCCTTTCAAGATTTCCTGTAGGGCTGGTTTTGTGTTTGCAAATTCCTTTAGTTTTTGTTTGTCCTGGAAGCTTTTTATCTCTCCTTCAATTTTCAATGACAGCCTAGCTGGATAGAGTATTCTTGGCTGCATATTTTTCTCATTTAGTGCTCTGAATATATCCTGCCAGTTCTTTCTGGCCTGCCAGGTCTCTGTGGATAGGTCTGTTGCCAATCGAATGTTTCTACCACTGTAGGTTACATATCTCTTCTCCCGAGCTGCTTTCAGGATTTTCTCTTTGTCTATGAGACTCGTAAGTTTTACTATTAGATGTCGGGGTGTTGACCTATTTTTATTAATTTTGAGAGGGGTTCTCTGTGCTTCCTGGATTTTGATGCCTGTTTCCTTCCCCAAATTAGGGAAGTTCTCTGCTATAATTTGCTCCATTATACCTTCTGCCCCTCTCTCTCTTTCTTCTTCTTCTGGGATCCCAATTATTCTCATGTTGTTTCGTCTTATGGTATTGCTTATCTCTCGAATTCTGCCCTCGTGATCCAGTAGTTGTTTATCTCTCTTTTTCTCAGCTTCTTTATTTTCCATCATTTGGTCTTCTATATTACTGATTCTCTCTTCTGCCTCATTTATCCTAGCAGTTAGCACCCCCATTTTTGATTGCACCTCATTAATAGCCTTTTTGATTTCGACTTGGTTAGATTTTAGTTCTTTTACTTCTCCAGAAAGGGTTTCTCTAATAACTTCCATATTTTTTTCAAGCCCAGCTAGTATCTTTAAAGTGATGATTCTGAACTCTAGATCTGACATCGTACTAATGTCCGTATTGAGTAGGTCCCTGGCAGTCGGTACTACCTCTTGTTCTTTTTGTTGAGGTGATTTTTTCTGTCTTGTCATTTTGTGCAGAGGAGAATAGATTAATGAGAGAACAAAATGCTAGCAGAGTAACAACGTCCCCAGAAAATATACTCTAAACAAATCAGAAAAGACCTGAAGCAGTGGAAAAAGAAACGGAAAGAAAAAAAAAAAAGAAAAAAAAGAAAAAGAAAAAGATAAAGATAAAAACAAACAAAACAAAACAACAACAACATCAAAAAACCAGAATGTGATCAAATATGATCAGGCTGGTATATAGATCAGTGCCACACACTAGATTTGGGGTGTATTTTGGTCTTTTAGAAGAAAGTGCCTCCCAAAATTTTAAAGAAAGAAAAACTTATATATGTACAAAAATAAGGGTTGATATGATGAAGGGATGGAATATGACTGTAAAGATGGAAATTATAAAAAATTTTATAAAAGGAATTGATAAGAAGTTGTTTGAAAAAAGAAAGAAGAGGATTTAAAAAAAGAGAAAAAAGAAAAAAAAGGGAGAGAATGTGATCAGGCAGGGGAGTAGAAAAAACCATATACTAGAGATTTAGGGTATATTTTAATCTGTTAGAAGAAACTATCTCAAAATTTTAAAGAGAGAACAACGTATATATATATATATATGCCAAAAATACGGGTAACTACTATGAAGGGATAGAATATGACTCTAAAAATGAAAAATAAAAATGTTTTTTTAAAAAAAGGGATTGATAAGATGTTGGTTGAAAAAGGGAAAAAGAAAAATTCAAAAAGAAAAAAAGACAGTTAAAAAAAAATTAACTTTGAAAGACTAAAGAATCATGGTAAAAAAGCCGTGAATTCTATGTGCAGTAGTCCCCTAGCGCTGGAGTTCTGCCGTTCTCATTGATCGGTGAACTTGGTCTTGGCTGGATGTTCTCGCTGATCTTCTGGGGAGGGGCCTGTTGCCGTGGTTTCCAAATGTCTCTGCCGGAGGCGGAATTGCCCCGCCCTTGCCCCCTCCCGGCTAAGTAATCTGCTCGGGTTTGCTCTCCGGGGCTTTTGTTCCCTGCGAGCTTTACGTACAGCTTTGGAGGCGGAGAGTGAAAATGGCGGCTTCCCAATCTACGTCCCGGAGGAGCCAAGAACTCAGGCCCCGCTCCTCAGCGAGCCCCCAGAGAAAAGCCGTCAGTCACTCCCGTCTCCCCGGTCTCCGGCCGCACTCCGTGCTCGCCCGGCCTGTGACTGCGTGTTTCTATCTCTGGCACCTGACCCCGGGTGGAGTCTCCAAACCCAGCCGATCCCTGCGGTGCACTCCCGTGCGGCTCCTCCCAGGGGAGGAAGGTGAGTCTCCCCGGATCTGCCGCTTGTTGGGTCCCTGCTGGAGGAGCAGGGGCCCGACTGTGCCGCGGATCACGGTTTATGGCCACCCCGAGCTGAGAGCCCGCGCCTGGGCTCCGCCTCTGCAGCCGGCTTCCCTGCTCCGTTACCTGGAGCTCTGCCGCACTCAGGCACCCCCGGTCTTTCTGTGACCCCGAGGGTCCTGAGACCACACTGTCCCGGAGGGTTCCACCCCCCGCTTAGCCACCAGAGTGACGTCCCTCGGCGGAGCAGACTTTTAAAAGTTCCGATTTTGTGCTCCGTGGTTCTATCACTTGCCAGAAGCGGCCGACGGAGGCCCCCCCACCCCCCCCGCCGTCTATCCTCCCGAATATCGCCTTGGATTCACTTCTCCGCTCGTCCTACCTTCCAGAAAGTGGTCGCTTTTCTGATGAGAGAGTTGTTGCTATTCCTTTCTTCGATCTCCTGTTGAGTTTGTAGGTGTTCAGAATGGTTTGATCCCTATCCAGCTGAATTCCTGAGAGGAGAGGAAATCCAGGTCTCCTACTCCTCCGCCATCTTGCTCCGCCCCTCAATCTCAAATATTTTACAGTTGAATATGGAGAAAATATTCTGCTTCAACTTCAAAAGTAGTAGAAGAGCTTATGACCTCATAGATTCTTTTGTGCATGACTTTACAGACTATATAAATAAGAAAAAAGTGTACTGATACAAAGTTTTCTTCTAGTTGTATTTTAGGTTTAAGTAACAGCAACTATTTTGATATTTAAGAAAAGGGTGGCTTCTGATTTGCTCTCTTCTGAACTGGTTCTTGATGATAAATACAAGTGTACATAGAGTGATGGCTAGACAGCAAATTTGGTGAGAAAGCATGAACGTGTTTGCTGCTCTTCTTCCGCTCTTCAGGACTATCTGACCCACAGAGCAAAGTCACGAATTTTAACCAACTACCAAAGTGTTAATTCAATAGATTTGGATGCAGAATTCAGTATGGTTGGCATGGAAGCTGAAAAAAGTCTGAATGAAAGTACTTAAAGAAATCAAGCCATTTTAAGCCATTGTAAACTGTATAAACTACTATTAGCCATGGTAAAAAAGTTAAATGGAAAGGGAAAACATTTTGTAGCTATAAAAAATGTATGTTCCAAATGGAAAAATAGCTGAGCAAGTGTCTCCAAAAATGGAGACGTAAAATATTCATCAACTTTTTGCCATATTACCAAGATACATTTGTATGCATTCTTAAGTTCATTAGCATCCACTTTAGGTGAATTTTAAGAATGCAGTGTCTTAATACCTTATAATGCCAGTAGAGATGAAAGTCAGATTGAGACAATACGAAGAACTGTGGACTAATCTGGTTATAGGATTCATTCTCTTCCTTTCATCACTCTCCCTTGGCCACTGAATCTTAGTAAGATCTGCACAAAAGTAACTATCATTTCTAGCAACCCTGGCAATTTGCTAGTTTCCTTTCAGTAATAAGCATGAAAACATGTATTTCTTTCTAGGAAAGTAGTCTCTTACTCTTCGATTCCATAAGTATTTTAAGATTGACTTAGGTGATTTTTATCCAAAGAATTCACAAACTGCTTATATATGCATATAGATGCATACACACATAATTTAGATAATTATATCAGGATATTTCTAGAATTATTTTTAAATTACTGGTAGAATAAATATTTTTAAGTGCAGCTGTATTAACCTCACCAGTATTTTTATTGACATCTTAATTGTTGTAAAAACATGTATTTTCATATAATTATCATTAACCTACAAACAATAACCTTCTGCATGTTTTAAAGTGGTTGCAGAGCTTGTTATTATAGACTGCTTTCAGTACTGTTCATTTAGTATGCTGTGTTTTTAACACAAATGTAATCCACTCTGCATTTTCCATTTAAAATGCATAAGGCGAAGTGCATCATAACAGGATGTAACTACGTATTAATCAAATTAGCACAACACTTCAAAAGCTTAGGCTTTTTGCTGGGCTACTGTTAGATCGCAATTCATGAAGGAAAGAAGCAGCATAATGAACGGCTTGGCAAGGGAGCAGTTTATTTTCTTTCCAGAAAGATATAGAGTGGGTTAATTTTCATGATGGGAAAACATGTCGAGAAAGGGTAACAGGAAGCATTAAGCTAAAGGACAATAAGTGGAATTTAGAACACTACAGTGTTTTTTCCACTGATAAAACATAAATTCTGTAATTATTTGATGACACAACAGAACTCCAATGACCTATTGTTAAATTATTAAATCTTCATGACCCAAGGAAATACAAACCAGGATAGTCAATATTAATATTCAGAACATGGTAGATTAGACAATTCTTTGTCATGAACAGCATGCCATATACCAATGGAAAGTATGAAATGTGGTGTACCCAATTACAGAGCTCAGTGCAAACATAACATATGCCGTGCGGTATGGTATAATTGTAATTGAACAATTACTGATCTTTATCAGGGTTTGGCTTTGCATAATCCTAAGTATGCATGCAGTGTAGTGCATCAAAAACAAAACAAAACAAAACAAAACAAAAAGACAAACCTGGAAGGAACTTAGCTGGGACAAATGGTAAAGGAGAAATTAGACAGCCAAGCAAATGGAAGTTAATTATTTTGCTTGAACATGCAACTGATTGTTATCATTAGATGTCTGGCATGCACAAACTTCCTCTTCACTGCTACTGACAAATAACAAATGAACAGCTAATATCCTTTTAATCTAAAACCTTTTTTCTTGGCATGGGGATTAGAATAAGGAGGGCACAGTGAGAAGCACTCGCCTCCTGATTTTGTTTGTTTGTTTGTTTAAATGGGAGTACGAGCTTATTTTAGTGCTGGGCTCTGATTTTCTTTTTCCTGTGTACAAGACCAGGATAGTCTGTTTGGAGCAAGAGAGCGGAGAGTTTTCAAAACCAGAACTAGATGAGAGTAATTTTAATTTCTGAGCATTTACCAGGGTGTGCTAGTTCACACAGAGTGTACTCTATCACATTACACAAATCCTGAGGTCTGCATGTGTGCAAAAATGCATGGTGTCAACCATAAGGAGTGCGGGAGAAGGAAAGGGGGGAGAGTGTGTTGGAAGCTGGGCAAAGTGGAGAGACAAGAGAGAGGAGAAAAATGGGACAGCGGCAACTGGAGGGGGGAAAGGGGAAATAAGAAGGATATAATGGCAAGAGAGAAATTGGAGAGTGCAGGAGAGGAGCAGAGAGCAAAGGAGAGACCAGCACGACCTCACCCCCAGGGCAAGCAAGTGTTTAACTGGGCATTTCACCTATGTTCTCAATCTATAAGGTGGTGATGGCCTAGAGGAGCCCTACGGAGTGTTTGTAATTCAAAACCTCTGTGATCCTGTGGCTCTATGACTAAGAAATTCTATTGCCAATGATTTCTACAACTGCCCAATAGTATTTCTTTCGTTCCCCACCCTCCTTTTTTTCAATAAAGGAAAGGATTTTCATTTTTTTTTTTAAGAGAGAAAGCGCGATTGTGAACAGATGTGGGGGTAGGGGGGAGGGGCAGAGGGAAAGGGAGAGAGAATCTTAAGCAGGCTCCATGCCCAGTGTGGAGCCCAAGGCGGGGCTCCATCTCACCACAGCCCTGAAATCATGACCTGAGCCAAAATCAAGAGGCGGAGCCGAACCAACTGGCCACCCAGGTGCCCCAGGATTTTCATTTTAAAAGGGGGGTTGCTAGGCACAATGACCCTAACATTGCTCACATAAAGGAACTCCTAAAAATTCAGGAGCACTCACATTGCTAAATCCTGCCACATGCTTTTGTTTGTTTGCTTTGCTTTGTTTTGTTTCCATTCGGCTTTCTCTTTTATACAGAGTGGAATTCAAGTAAGCCAGTTTCTCTACCTCCGTAATACAACTGACATTTTGGACAGAGAATTGTGCGCCCTATGTATCATCAGCTGTTTAGCTGCATCCTTGGTCTGTACCCACTGGATGCCAGTGGCAGCAGCCCCCAGTTGTGATAACTAAAAATGATTCCAGACCTTGCAAGTGGTTCTGGGGAGCAAAAATTGTTGTTGACTGAAAACCACCTGCCTAAACCAAAGGGAGATCATACAGTCAGCACATCCCAAGAGCAAAGATAAAGTAAATGAGAAACTTTTTACATTTCATGGTGCATATCACCTTCCAAGTAGTCCAGGAAAATTGAAAAAATCATCAGGTCAAACGATAAATTTGTAATAGCCCAAATCCATCAAAACACAAACTTGGATACTTAGAGTGCATAAAGCTCCAGAATTCCATGTAGAAAGTAAATTTGAAGTTTTTTTTAAAGGTTTATTTATTTTGGGGGGGAGGGGCAGAGGGAGAAGGGGAGAGAAGCCTAAGCAGACTCCACACTGAATGTAGAGCCCCATGTGGATTCGATCTCACGATCCTGGGATTGTGACCTGAGCTGAGACCAAGAGTTAGATGCTTAACTGACTCTGCCACCCAGGCACCCCAGAAAGCAAATTTAAGTTTTAAATAATATCCTAAAGCTGAAAGAAGAAAGGAAGGAAAATGCAAGTGGGATTTAGAGAGAGAGACAGAGAGGCAGAGATTCCCCTTTTGGGTCAATGTCCGCACGATTTGAATGTGTCACACTTTGAAAAGGCCCATATGAATTTCGTAAACACATCATAGTCTGTCTTGAAAACGTTCCCAGAGAGACTAAAAGCTACAGTTGGGTCAGTTTATACTCACATCAGTCTCTGATTAGAATCCCACAGCAGCAGGAAGCAACATGGCTTTTAGTTTCATGACTTTCTGGTGAGGGGAAAATAAAATATTCTGTGCTGACCTTGCCTGAAGTCGATGTTTCCTCACAGCTATGCTAGAGGACAGAAGATTTAAATGACAGGACTTTGGCCTTCAAGGCTTTTCTGGGAATCATTCTGGTGAAGACCCTGTTTTTTAGACACACCAGACATACCCTGCCATCCGGACACTTAGCGGTGCCTCATCGCTGACGAGTGACTCCCTCTCACGTGGAGTGTTTCCCTGGAGCCGTTCTGTGGGCATGAGCATCTCCTGGAAGGCTTGTGAAAAAACAGATTGTTGGGCTCTAGCCCCAGAGTTTCTGATGCAGGAGATCTGGGGTGGGTCTGAAAATGTTCATTTCTAGCAAGTTCCCCTGCTGATGCTGCTTGGCTAGTCTGAGGTCCACATGTTGGAGTATATCCACCTCAGTATTTCCCAAGATTAACCCCACACCGAGTGATTATTCCTTTCAGCTGATTTTTAAAAATTGCTTAAGTGTTTGGTTAGTGATGCCTATCTGACATTTGCTTATATGTTGCCTTTGACAATTTCACTGATTTTTTTCCATGATAAAAGCCTCGTCTCCTCCTATAGAAGATTTGCTCTGCCTTTCACTTATCACATAGTGCTGAGCACACAATAGAGTCCTAATAAATGACTCGTGAATGTAGAATGAATGAAGACAATGTAAAGTGTAAAGTCACAGTATATTTTATCCTTTTGATTTTTCTTCATCGAAAGTAGCTATGTTTTAGCTTGGCTTAATACCAACTCCATTTTCTTCCCACTTTAAATCTCTCCCCCCTGCCCCCTGCATATAGACCTCATTTAGGAAGAACAGGAACACATATTATGGCTTACATACTTCAACATGAAAAGCATATAAAAGGACTTTATAGCCATACTTCTATTTTCATTATCTAAGTGTATTAGGAAAAGCAAACCTATTACATCTTCCTTTTGGGAAGCCAAAAACATCTGGAATTTATGTTATGAGAAAGAGCTTTGACAGACTTTATTTGACATGTACATCAATTGCAGAGAAAAAAAAAATCACCAGAGGAAATGTTAAACTAAGTTATGATGCTGTCCTGCCAATAGAAGATTTAAGCTGGCTGGTTGGCTGTGTCCTGAAGAGGCATTAAAATATGAAGGCACAAAACGGACAGCTGTTTCAGAGAGATCAACCCCGCATTATCCTAACTGATAGATAAATGTGCGATATAATGTATAATTCTGGTGTGGGGCTCCAGATAGGAGATAATTCTTAAGAGCAAGGCTCAAGTGATTTGTCACCAGACCTTTAGAAGCAACACTTTGTGTTACATTGCTGCACACTTTGCTCTTATTTAATGGGAGCTATATCATTTTTATTTGATTCTTATTTATATTTCAGAATTCTTGTAAGGTTATTCTGCTATCAAAGTGAAACTATGTATATACTGCCAAGCCATTTCAGCTCAGATATGTATAAATAAGAGATTTCCCCTGCCCCTGACTCCTCAGGGTTCACTGAGAAATTCCACCTTTCATACCATGATCTGTAAGAGGGAATGGACATAATATAGCTGTCCTTTTCCCTCTTGTTCCAGAACATATCTCCAGATGTCCTCTGATACTGTAAGAAGGAAAAAAAAAATCCTCTTTTTTGCTTTTACTCCTCTTATTTCTGCATAAGATTTCCCCCCCACACAAATTGAGCTTCAGATTCAGAAACATTATATAATATTTGAAATTAAGATTGTTCCAGAAAATCCATGGCTCATGAACATTGTGAATGTCATATTTAGAGACAGGGGTTTTCTAAGAAATGTATGCTTTTAGCATCACAGTGGTTGGCAAGGAAGAAACCCAGAGCTGTTTGTTCCCAGGTTCCTTAGCTTCTCTTCTGGACCTGTCTTGTTAACCCTCTCTTTCCTGCCCAGGAAAGCCCATGCTGCCCATCAGTGAAACAGTTCCCACAAATACACCATAGGTGCCTGGCTGTGCTGGGGGGCAGATGTTCTCATGACATGAACAAATCCACAAAGAGCTTTTGCTATTGCTGTAAGTATAACCTCTTTAATGTCATTGAAGAGACCTGAGTCAGAAGATACTGAATATAAAACATTTAAGAAAAGCCAACGCTGGGTCACAACCTTTAAAGCACATATAAAAAGTTTATAATAGCTAAGACATGGAAACAACCTAAATGTTCACTGACGGAAGAAAATGTGGTATTTGCATACAAACGGAATATTATTCAGCCCTAAAAAAGATAGAAATCCCATTTTCAACAACATGGATGGACCTAGTGGGTGAAATTTGTTGAGTGAAATAAACCAGACACAGAAGAACACATAGCACATGATTCCAGTTATATAAGGAATCTAAAATAGTCCCAAACTCATAAAAGCAGAGAGTAGAAGGGTGGTTGCCAAGGGCTGGGATGGAGAGGTAAACAGGAGGTGTTGGTCAAAGTGTGTCAAGTTTCAGTTATACAAGATAAATAAATTCTAGAGATCTACTCTGCAGCATAGTGCCTATACTTAACAATATCATATTATATGCATAAAAATTTGCTAAGAGGGTAGATCTTATATTAGTTATTTTTATCACACACACACAAATGAAAAAAAAATAATGAGGGAGAGAAGAAACTTTCGGAGATTATCAATATATACTTATGGCATAGATTGTGGTGATGGTTTCACTGGTATGTACTTATCTCCAAACTCATCAAGTTGTGTGCACTAAGTATGTACAGCTCTTTGTATGTCCATCATACCTCTATAAAGTGTTTTTTTTCTAAATACAAGTTTACATTTACCAATACTTTTTTTTTTTAAAAGATTTTATTTATTTATTTGTCAGAGAGAGATCAAGAGCACAAGCAGGGGGAGTGGCAGGCAGAGGGAGAAGCAGGCTCCCCGCCAACAAGGAGCCTGATGTGGGACTCAGTCCCAGGACCCTGGGATCGTGACCTGAGCTGAAGGCAGATGCTTAACTGACTGAGCCACCCAGGCATCCCAATATTTACCAATACTTTTAACCACTCAAATTAAGCAATTTATAAAATAATAATTACAGCTTTTTTCCAATATGTTAATTTATAATATGCAGTGAATAGTATGCTCTGGTAATGGCATGCACACTTAAAGTTGTATGAAGGGCATCAATTTCTTTCAATCTTAGCAGTTTGTCTTTGAGAATATCCGTGTAACCTTATGTGAAAATAATGTCAGAAAATTTAAATCTGAGACCCTTCATGAATGTGAGGCCACAGCTAAATGACCATCTTGACCCGCCTTGAATAGGTACTGTATGCAAGATATTTTCCAACCCACTTTGGAGAAATAGGCTTATTATTTCACAGATTTAAAGCATCATGTAAACATGAAAGAAACTGAGTCCTGAAGATATCTAGATCTTACTTTTTAATCTAGTGTAATTAAAATATATTTAGCCCTTGTGCAAAAAAATACAAGTTGTACTACTGGTTAACGCAGAGGAATATTCTGGTATTCGGTCCATATGTGCCTCTATCATTGCAGTTGAATACCAGTGAATGTTACATCCAAGCCCTGGTCAAATGTTAGTTGCATCCAAGTAGGATATTTTTTTACTGGAGAAACTTTAGGGTAACTAATTATATTAATTGTACAATGTACACTATACTTAATATTGGATTAATACATCAGGTTATATTCACCTCCACTTTCCAGGTCCTAACCATTCCTAATGTCTCTGTCTGGCTAGTGGAGACTCTCTAATTGCCTACCTGGACAACTTGAGGATAAAGTAATTTTTTCTGGAGCTTAATTCTAGAAATTCCAGCCAGTTTTGGTAGCTTCCTCATATTTATCCTCCCAAATTTCTCTCAACTAGATGCTCCCTTTGCTGTTTATAATAGGAGGCATATATCTGAGTTATGTTTCTTTACCCACACTATTCATCAAGCACCTATGGTTTCAAACTCAAGTTCTCTAAAACTCCACATTTCTCATTTTCTTCTCTTTTCCTATCCCACTCTCTTTTGAAGGATTTACTTCTTTACACACTTCCAATTTTGTATTTCCTCTGTGAACTAGAGGTCTTATCTGGAGACACAGATATCTGTTATTTTTCCCTCCCCAGTGACTATTTCCCCTGAGCGCTTGGTAACAACCACTCAATATTCCTTTGGCCAATCACCCTTCTTCACATCATTCCTTATGGTTTGGGTGGGGCTAATTTCGCCTGTTGGTCTAGTAGCAGACATGTACCCAGCCTGGCCAATGAGGGTGGGACTTGGGACTTCAGCTGCAACAATTGGGAAAGAAGAGCTCCCTTTCTACTGAGGTAGAAAGCAGAGCTGATGTGCCCGACTTTTTCATTATATTTGCCAAAACATTTGCCTGGTAGGAAGTGGGGTTCATACAAAAAGTATCTTACAAGCTAATTTTATAGATGAGGCCAATGCAGAGGATCCAGAAAGCAGCAAACAACAGTATATATTTAAAACTTAAGTGCTAAGACAAAGACCATAAATATAGTAAGTCCAGAGAAGGCAGAGACTTCAGGGTGATGCTAACTGGAGGTACCTTTGGATAAGAGGTGTTAATTAAACTGGAATTTGAGGAATATGCAGAATTTTAGTAGGTGTAGAGGAGGGGGTGAAGCTCCCTAGCTAGGTACTGAGGAGGCCTTCTGCCTGCAAAGAGGTTTGTGTTGGAAAGTGCTCTGTGATAAAATTAGCTATGTCATGTGACACCAAATTATGAAAAGTCTTTAAGATAAGGAGAGGATTTTATATATATTTTATTTATTTATTTATTTATTTATTATTTTTTATTTTTTAAAGATTTATTTATTTATTTGAGAAAGCGAGAATGAGAGAGAGAGAGAGTACATGAGAGGGGGGAGGGTTAGAGGGAGAAGCAGGCTCCTTGCTGAGCAGGGAGCCCAATGCGGGACTCGATCCAGGGACTCCAGGATCATGACCTGAGCCGAAGGCAGTCGCTTAACCAACTGAGCCACCCAGGCGCCCTATTTTTTTTTTTTTTTTTAAGATTTTATTTATTTATTTGACAGAGAGAGAGAGCACAAGTAGGCAGAGTGGCAGGCTGAGGGAGAGGGAGAAGCAGGCTCCCCGCTGAGCAGGGAGTCGGACGCGGGGCTTGATTCCAGGACCCCAGGATCATGACCTGAGCCGAAGGCAGCCGCTTAACTCACTGAGCCACCCAGGCGCCCCGAGGATTTTATATTTAATAGAGTATGAAGATGGGAGCAATTCTTGTTTGGTAAGCAAGGAATGATATGCTGAAAGAAGTGATTTAGGGTTGCTGAGTCCTCAAAGCTGGTCTGCATTAAACTGCCTTAAATATTTGATAAAACATAGATTTCAGCTTCCCATTTCAGATCTACTTAATCTGAATTGCTGGGTGGGGAGACCAAAAATCTCTATCGTCAACAAACACCTATGGTGATTTTAATACACAGCCAGATTGAGTGGTTTGTAAATCCAACATAGATGAACTTCACAATCATATTGAGCTTTAGGCTTCTTCCATTTTTTTTTCACAGAATAATTTCATTCCATCTCTCCATCACGTGATACTCCATCTGCCTCATCTTCATCTTAATGTGCACTCTGAGATGCACTATTAAAAATAACAATGGCTCCCCACCCTGTATGTGAGTCAGTTTAGTCATCTGTGAAATGGGCTGGAAGTGTGAGTGAGGGGCCAGAAGGAGACATACAGTGATTTACAAATGGAGGCAATTCCCCATGGAAATGGGTGGGAAGGAGTGTGACCCTGAAGCTTGGTGCCCTTCCCCTCTCCAATGAAACTGCTTGACTGAGCCACACAAATGCCAAATCTCTTCTCATTGCCTTCCTCTGTCCTCTTTTTTGCGAACTTCTCTGAAGTGTTGACTACACATGTGTCATGTAGATGTGTGCAGTCTTCCTTGCCAAAGGCACTTGGCTGAAGGAACAGTGGGAAGCTGAAGCCCAGCTCCCTAGGTGTTCTCTAGTAGGAACATATCCACCCAGAGGAAGGGGTGCTATTTTCTACTCACAAGACAGGATGCACCGGAGATGGGGTCTGCCTTGGGAAGGCTACCCTTTTATAATCTCTCTGCTTTCAAGGGGGAATCTTTTAAAAATTGATTAAAAAAAAAAAAAAAAAAGGCACCTGGGTGGCTCAGTTGGTTAAGCATCTGCCTTTGGCCCAGGTCCTGATCTTGGCATCCTGGGATTGAGCCCCAAGTTGGGTTCCATGCTCAGTGGGGAGTCTGCTTCTCCCTCTCCCTCTGCCCCTCCTCCTGCTAGTGCCCCCTCTCAAATAAAGAAATAAAATTTTAAAAAAATTGATAAAAAAAGAGCTCTGACTATACACTCTTAAAAACTGTTCTACCTTTCTTGGTATAAAGCTTTTCTTGTCTGCTTCTCTGACCATTCCCCTGCATTCTTTTCTGACTATTCTTCAATCTCACAACATGGAGATCATGGGACCTGAGCCGAAATCAAGAGTTGGACGCTTAACCGACTGAACCACCCAGGTGCCCTTATTTATTTTTTTATTTTGAGAATAAGATTTCTTTCAACAAAGACTACTGTCCCCTTTGTTTCACTTATATGCTCTTCCTAGCAAGTCAAAGTGGTGGCAGGATCTCCTGCCACTTCTTCTATATCTTGGGATTTTAAAGTGTCACCAAGATACAGTAAGAAACAGATATTACTGTTGCAGGAAATATCTAGCAAATGTCTGAGTAACCCAACCATTTTCTCTTTGTTTCTTGCATTTAATTTTTTTTTTTTTTACAACAAATTTTATGTTTTCTTCCTTCACAAGGCCTTTAGGGTCTTTCTTTTTACTGTCATTGCCCTGGTTAAGGGCACTTCAACCTGGATCAATGCAAAAGGCTTCTCACTTTATCCTCGTGTTCGTTTTCTTCCAATTTATTCTGAAATCAACTCTCAGATAAATCTAAAACAGTGCGTTTAACACATAGCATTCCTGCTTATAAAACTACAAGAATCTTGCATAACAATAGATAATGCTGTCACTTCTCGGCTTGGCATTCAAGGTCTACACAAACAACTTTACAGATTTGTCTTCTACTTCTCACTAATTTTTAACAGTAATCCTTAGGCCCAGACAAATTTACATGGCTCTATCTCTGTGTCACCGTTCAGACGTCTTCTCTTTTCTGGCTCTGCACATTCTAACTCCATTCCTTCTGGCATACCTTCTTAATTTTAGCAGCAACCTTTTCTGACATGCACTTTGTATAATGCATTGTGGGAAGTTCAACAATGATAGGCAAAATTTCTGCCTAGAAGAGACTTGGGACGCACAATTTATTGAGGGAGACAGAATACTGTGTAGAACTCTGTAGTGTGAAGAGCATACACTGATATAGTAGGGAGAAAGTGACATGTTCGAATAGATGCCTTTACCTTAGCTTTGGGAAAACAAGATATGAAGAGACTATTTCTGATCAAGGTGTTTGTGAAAGGATTTATAGAAGAAGGGCCTTCTGAGTTGGGTTTTGACAGATGGCTAAGATACCAATATACTGGAGTATGGGCATTCTAGGATAAAGGAATAGCCAAGAGTTCAGGACGATTATAGCATGTATGTATGTGGTGGGTGGGGAGAAGATATCTGACATAGGCTGGGGAGTTAGAGGGAGCAGTGTATTTTGCTTTGTAGTCAAGGGGACACATTGAAAGGTGTCTGAGCAATGGAATAACACCACAGAATCTGTTGTTAATGAAAATACCCCAATGGCTGCAATATATCATGGGTGGCTTTGAGAGGAGGACAAACTAAAGCTGGTGATTGAATGGGAGGTTTTTGTTATAATCTATGTCAATGAGGATGAGATCTTGAATTAGGGAAACCAGTGAAACTAGCAAGATAGGGTAAATGGGGAAGGAATTTTTGTAATAGATTCTATAAGAGACAGGTATGGGGCATTCAGGAGGAACATTGAATTATTCAGTATAATTTCATGGGGCACTTAATATGGGTCAGGAGCTCTACTGTGGGCTAGAAATAAAAAAAATCATAATCCAAAAGAAAAACTTCACAATCTAGTCAAGTATAGAAATATAAACAAACAAATACCACACAAAGTAATTAAGATCGATTATCTATCTATCTATCATCTTCCTATCATCTATCTATTATCTTTCTCAGGGAATAGAGATATGAAAGAGATGACTTACTAACATGCCATTTATACTGGTGCTTGAAAGATAAGTAGAAATTTGATAAATAATACAGGGTATTTGAGATATTGAGGCACAAGAGCTTTGCAGACACACAGATGAACTAAAGCCCATGGTGTGTTTTGAGAGCAGTTGGGGGAAGGCAGCAGAGGCACCTGGTTGGAGGTAAGAAAGAAAATTAGCTACATTGTGTTCAACATTTCAATTTGTTCTGAAGGTGATAATAAAACAGAAAAGGGTTTAAAATGATGTCTGTGTTTAGAAAAGTAACACTGAGCTGAAGATGAACTGGGGGTAAAGATCGAAGGCAGGCAATTCAGAAGGGAGCTGTTGCAATAATTCAGGTTAGAGATAATGAAGCTCTGGACTTGGGCAGCAGCAGAGGGAAAGAAAATGGAAGATTAAACGTTGATGTAGTTGGTGGAAACTGGATATAAAGCACAGCTGAATGTAGAAAGAGGTTAGAAGGTGACTGAGGATTTTAGTATGGATGATTGAGCTGATACGGCTGCCATTAACTGACAAAGAAAATACAGCCTGAAGAACAGGATTTACTGAAGAAAGGGTAAGAGATAATAATAATAACTAATATTTACTGAGCATTTATATACTGGGTTCATTGTAGTACTTTGTGTGAGTTAACTCTTTAACCCTCACACTAGAGAAAGGAAATAGGGACTCTCATTATCTCTGTTCTACAGTTGAAGAAATTAAGGCACAGGGAGCTTAAGTAACTTGTCCAAGGTTGCACAGCTAGTCAGAAGCAGAGCCAGAATTTGAACCCAGACAGTCTGGTTCAAGAAAGTGCATTCTTAATTTTATGTTGCCTACTCTTTCATTGAATTTTGGACATATGGAGCTTTCTGGATCAGTAGAGAGCTGAAACTCTGAAGCGTGGGAGAGAGGTCGAAGGTAGAGCTGCAGAAATGAGAGTCAGTAATGTAGAGTAATAGGTGGAGTGAAAGTTGAATGACAGAGGAGGAACCTTAGGAAAGGTTTCTCATCAGTGCTTGGAAGTGATCTGTGAGTCAAGGCAGGAGGCAGGTGCAATGGAGACATAGGTGGAGAGGAAGGGGAGTGCATGTGTGGCAAACAGAAATACTGCCAGTAAGAAAAATGTGTTTACCAGCACTGAGACCAAGATGATGAAGGACTGAAAAAGTCATGATATTTGGCAGTCGAGGATGAGTTCATATCTTTCGAGAAGGTGGTTCCAGATGAGTGTTCTGGAGAGAAACTAGAGATCAATATGTTGGCTTACACTTTGCAGGTGCAGAGGGAGGGTGGTAAGCACAGACTTTGCTTTTTTAAAAATTGTGGTTAAAAAAATATGTAACATTCGAACTACCTTCAATTTCTTAACTGTACAGTATGGTTAACTATAAGCACAATGTTGTACAGAAGTTCTCTAGAACTTTTTCATCTTGCAAAACTGAAACTTTACACACATAGAACAGCAGGAAGAAAAGGTTGGTAAGTACCTGGGGAGGACTGGGAGTTAAGGGAGTTTTTTACTTTCGTTTTTAAGTGTTTTGGAGATAAATAACATAGTAGGCCCACAGGAGCAACAAACAATGAAATAGATGAAGATACAGCAGAAAGACAATGTGAAAAATAGAGTAAATTTCTGGATGGTAGATATTGACTCTAATGTACAAATGGAAGTTGTTGTTTTTTAAAAGGGTTGACATACCTTGCTATGAAAGATCAGGAATGATCAGGAATCAGAAAGATCAGGAGTTGGACAGACTCGATTCTTTTTTGGTTAACTTCATTAATCTCAGAGTGATCATACAAATGTACAGTGATATTACACCTGTCTCAGGCCTTTGCTATATCATTGATGGAGTTCATTTAGATCACCTCACATTGGTGGAGCTTGTCATCTTTCTCAGGGTTTTGGCACTTTGATTCCCTTGTACTGAGACTCCGTTTGGGTTTTCCTTCTATTATTGGTCTTTGTGTCTGTGTTCCGTAGCCCCATGTAAGAAATACTTCCACTCCCTCCCCCATCCCTGATGGGACACAGTAGCTTCATCTGCCTCTGGTCTTATTTTCAGCATTAAAGGAAAGTGATCAGATAGAAATAATCTATGAAATTAACTAAAAAGTATATGGTGGATGACTTCAATCTCCTAAGGGAAGTAGGAGGTGAGGTCATTTGCCCACAGTGAGTGAAAGGAGTGATCTTAAGGGTTTGAGGGGAATGGAGGAAATTTGGAATAATTTGGAGAATTCACTGTGAATTAAAGGATTTCCAAACAGTCCTGAGGAGCCAGATGAGATTAGATATCATAAATTTGTAGTGGAGCCAACTGGCAGTTTCTTGACTTTTTCCAGTATTACTTGGCAGTGGGATGACAAAAGCAGAGAAAACAGATGGTTAGATTTGTCCAACATTGGGGATTGGCAGGACAGCTGCAGAGGAAGTTTGAGATGGGTTAAAGGATCCTTGGTTACTAGTGAGAGACAAGAATGGAAGAGAAATGGGTGACCATGGTGTTCAGGATAGTCAGATAAACAAATAACCAACTAAAGCCAGAAGCTGACTGAGGAACAGGGGAAGGGAGTCAGGAGGAGTCTAGAGACAAAGTAAGAGTCTAAGGGACAAAGAACAGGGTTAGTAGGTGTGGGAAGGAGTAGAAATGGTCAAGGGCCTGGATATTACTCTCAGAGTGGTTAGTTTCAGCATCTGTGAGCCTGGTGGGAGAGAAAATATTCTAGTGATGATAGCATGTAACATATGGCTTCCATAGTGGAATAAAGCAATAGTAGAAAAAGTGGAGGAAATGAAGGTCTGGGATGTTGAAAAAGTTGTCAGCTATAACTAGCTACAGGGAGGATTAGAGATGAAATCTGGGATGTAAGTATGACATTCCTGATAGGTTAGAAAATGAACAATGTTGTAATAGATTAGAAAGGCCTGGCATTAAAATCGTGTCAACCTGGATTTGCATGTTCAAGTCATGGTCAGCCGTGTACTACTAGCTGTGTGGAAGATGGAGGATGGAAGAAAGAGACAAATAGCTTGTTTAAATTTTATTTTTTTGGTATAAAAACATTTAAAGTAAAACAAAAAACCCCACTAATATTTGTATTATATTTAATGCCACTGAAAAGCAGTCATTGCTTCTTTTTTTCTGAGTGATCTAATGTTAAAGATAAATGTAAAGAAGATTTTTTTGTGATGTCTGAAGAAAGGTTCTTGGTCATATCCATGTGCTGGGCCCCCCAGATCTATTATTGACTTATTATTCATTAAGTTATATTTCTGGATCATGGACATTACTTTTAAAATTCTGGGAATAAAAAATAAAACTCCATATTTAACGCAGTGCTTTGCAGCCACATGACCAACACATTTCACGAATAATTCTGTTTTCTCTTTCAATTCTCTTCTTGAGATGACTCCATAACATGGAAAGAATTATTAGGCATCAGTTTTGTAACACGTAAAATGACTGGAAATGTTCACGTAGTTGTCATGGTGACCTGGTTGGATGAGGTCATCCACTTTCTCATCCAGTCAACAATTGCGTACCTCACCACAGCCCCCAATGAGAACTGCAGCTTTGCTAACTGCCAAATGGAAAGACCTGCTAAGTTATCAAATCCATTCCTAGCCAATGCAAGATTAGCCTCATTTACACATTCCTGAGTGTTTTACCCATCATGCTTTTAAATGACTTAAGTCACTTGGCTCCAGCTGCTTGGACTATTCTGTCTCAGCCTCTCCTTGTTCTCTGATCATCTCTGAGGAAACACTTCAATATTCTGCTCAATTTTCTCTTAATTCTGTTTCACTTCATTCGGTAAGGGCCCATTTTAAATGGCTACACCTTAGTAAAGAAATGTTAGCATGAATAATCTTTAAAAGTATTTTGAAGGTGGCACTGCAAATAGGGAATGATTTTGGGGTTGATGTGACTGTGTCATTAACTAATTTATGGTGAGTAGGAATTTCTGGTCATTGGAAAGATTATTCTCCATATATCAGATTGATTTGGCTAAATCTCTGATACAATTTTGACTCAAATTGTATACACTAAAAGATCCATTTATAATAGATCTGGCTTTTAGATAATTTCCCTTAGTTGTCTCCACTTAACTGGCTTCCAATTCAGTTCTCAAAGTCATATTTTGTTTTGCCTTCATGCTTAAGAGTCAGCTCTTCCTGAATGAAGCGGGGGAAATTGGAGGGGTAGACGAACCATGAGAGATGATGGACTCTGAAAAACAAACTGAGGGTTCTAGAGGGGAGGGGGGTGGGAGGATGGGTTAGCCTGGTGGTGGGTATTGAGGAGGGCACATTCTGCATGGAACACTGGGTGTTATGCACAAACAATGAATCATGGAACAGTACATCTAAAACTAATGATGTAATCTAGGGGATTAACATAAGAATAAAAAAAAAAAGAAAAAAAAAAAAGAGTCAGCTCTTCCTATGCTGACCAATCTTTCAATGTCCATGTTTTAGTCATCAAATTATTGGAAGTTTCCAGTGCACTTGGTTTGCTGGTATATCCTTGCATATCACTATTTCTTATTCATCCTATAATCCTTGGTTCAAGTGTTACCGCCTTCAGGCAACTTTTGTGTGTTACCTTCCCCCTACCCTCTTGGGTTGGGAAAAGTACCTACCTTAGGTACTTCTATAATATTCAGTGTGTAATTCTGTCAATGTACTGGCATGTTGAATTATAATTATTTGTTCATATCTCAATTTCTACTACTGGATTTTGAGCTTCTTGAAAGTAGAGCAATGTTTTATTCTTCTTTATATTTCTAGTATTTAAGCATAGACTAGGCAATCAAGATCATGCATATTGACTGAAATAATGTACAAAAAATTTTGCAAAACCCAGGATTTTTTTTTACCACGTGGTCAATGCATTTGGATCCTTATCTGCTTTTCTATACAATAATTAGTAAAGCAATGTATTTATTTTGATTAGGAAAAAAGCAAGGCAAGATGAAATTAGATGTTGCATATTGTTGTACCTCTATGAGCAAATAGACTGGTTTCCTCTACTATCCCTGTAAATGTCAATGGTAGTGGTGCTGAGGGAGACAGAGAAACAACTCGAGGTGAATATATATTTTACTTATTAGATTCTTAAGCCCAATTCTACCCGGGGGAGTTGGTTGGACCAATTGCAAGACAAAAGGACTTCTGTTGCCCATTTAGGATCAAGAATTAGACTAGATAGCTCACTTGTGTTACTTACAGCATTATTCACAGTAGCCAAGAGGTGAAAACAACCCAAATGTCCATCAGTGGATGAATGGATAAAGAAAATGTGGTATATACATACAACAACATATTGTTCAGCCTATAATAAAAAAGAACTCCTGTCTCTTGCTACAATATAGATGAAACTGGAAGACATTGTGCTAAGTGAAATAAGGCAGTCACAAAAAGACACTACATGATTCCACTTATATGAGGTATATAAGGTAGTCAAACTCACTGAAACAAAAAATGGAATGGTGGTTGATGGGGGCTGAGGGGAAGGAGAAATGGGGAGTTGTTCAATAAATATAGAATTTCAGTTTTACAAAATGAAAAAGTTCTAGAGATTTATGTCCAACAATGTAAATATAATTAACACTACTGAACTATATGCTTAAAATGATTGAGATGGTACATTTTTATGTGTTTTTTTAATAATTAAAGATAAATAAAAAATAAAGAGTAAAATAAAATACTCTCAAAGAAGAAAAAAAAACCAACAAACCTAGACTAGATGCTGGCAAGGTGAGTGCTTCTGACCTTATCTCTCCAAATCCCCTTATCTGACCAAATCCTAATTGGTTCTGTGATTCTAAAGGTCTAATGTTGACAAGAGGCACAGAAAAGTGAACCCAAGGCAAGAAGTTTTCCTTCTTCTACACCACCAGCAGAATTGATCTATTATTATTGTGCATGAATCTTCTATCATGGGCCTCACACTGGTGCCTGTAAGAAGGTTCAAGGGTCCAGTGCTCTCTCTCTGAAGTATGAGGTCGTCTAAGAAGAAACCCATCCATTGCACCAGCTGCATAGAGTAGCCACAGATGATCATAAAGAAGTTAAACAAGTGACATGTTAAGGAATGTAAATTTTATACTGTGGATAACGTAAACTTCTGATAGCCTTTTAGCATAAAATGAAATGATCAATATGTGAGTTAATGCAATTGCTCTGTCGGAGCAGTGTCAGTGACGCGAAGGGAAAAGAGACTGTTTAAGATGGAAAGAGCATTCAAATGCACCAGCATTCTTTGGCTTCGCTGACTGGGTAATCGTTGGAATGCCAGATTTAATGTCATGAAGGAGGTAAAATGACAAGCCTAGAGGCCAAAGAAGTGAATGGAAGTTGAGAAATTGGAAAGAGGGAGTATAACTGGTGTATTGGGAAGGTAGGCAAGTCAAGTATTATTTAGAGGTGAGAAGGTTTAGTGGATTTTTTCCCTCCTAAGATCAAGAGACTTAAGCATGGTTAAGCTTAGGGGAAAGAGTTAACAGGGAGGGAGAATTAGAAGATGCCCGAAACAGAGGGATAATTGACAGATGGAGTTACCAAAGCAACTGTGAAGATCTGGGGCTAGAAGGAGGAATTAACATTTGAAAAGAGAAGGAAACCCTCTCAGAAGAGCAAGGATAAATGTGACATACTGGACTTTAAGATTTCGGAGGCTTGGGTCACCTGGGTGGCTCAGTCAGTTAAGCATCTGACTCTTGGTTTTGGCTCAGGTCATGGTCTCAGGGTCGTGGGATGGAGCCCCGCATTGGGCTCTGTGCTTAGTGGAGTCTGCTTGAGTGCCCCCCCTCCCTCCCCCTCAGCCCCTCCCCCTACTTGTGCTCACTCTCTCTCTCTCTAAAAGAAAATAAAAAGATTTCTGAGGCAATGCCAATTGCCCTTCTGGATTCGCAAAGTGACAGCTTAGAGTCAACTTTTCATAAGTATTATTGTGCTTAATTTTGATTGGGTTAATTTGGATTAATGATTTTCTAGCCAAGGAGAACAACTCAAGGTGATTACTAAGAGTGAGTTATAGATGTTTCTTATCTTTACTGGAAAATATGACAAAGAAGACACAGAGATTTTCCAAAAATGTCCTGCTTTGGGTTGAACATAATGACTACTGGTCAGATGACCTGGCCTCTCAGAGAAGCACTAGCCTTGGGCTCAGGTCAGTCCAAGGGAAGCTGGTGAAGGACATGTCTAATGAAAAATAAAATTGCTTAAATAATGCAGAATGTGGCTTGGACTGAAATTCAAATCATTTTCTTATTAGATGATATCCCAATGATCTCTTTATAGAGAGACTGGAAGGTTGGAAGTCTTTTTTTAATGTTTTTGAAGTTATTTCATGATGATTCAGATTCTATTTCTGTTCAGAGTACTAAGATTATTTATAATCTTATAACTGCTTTCTTCCCCCTAGCTATTTTTATATCATTACAAAAGAACTCCTTCAAAATGGTAAATTGCTGACACCCTCTTCATCTTGGCATGCCTATTCCTCCTCATTTCATTATTTTTATTATGTAAATAACTGTATCATAAAATTCTCAATGCAAGCTCCAATTGAGATGTGAAGGGCAAGTATTCCCACGAAATACAGTCTTTTTAAAATGCATTGCTTTATAAGGAACACTAAGACCCATTGTGAACACAACACGTAGCCATAAAATGATTAAAATGTCCCTGGTAATAAAATTTTGACCCTAAGTTACTGACAACAGATCTGTATCTTTTAGGCATCAACTACTACCTGTTACTGTGGGGGTTGGGGATGGGAAGATAGACTATTATTTGTTCTAAGGCAGACTAGATAAATTCCTGACCATAGAGGAAGATAATTGATGTAGTTTTCCATTGTAAAATATAATACATTCTCCAAAACATCTAATTCTTTACATATACTTTGACAATTTTCCTGCATCATTAGAAGAATATTGAGTGTGACTGTATGTGCATTCTCAGACAAGGTATTTATGGGGCATTTAATATTAAGACATTTTGCCGATAAATGATCCTTTGGTATTCTCCTTTTCCTCAAGACAAATTCTTTTTGATCAGGAAGACTAAACTGTCTCAATGGAAATATATATGAATATCAAATATACATATATTTTTAATTAAAATGCTATTTTTTTTGTTATATGGTCATTGTAACAGCTTGAAACAATTCCGGGAAGTGTGAAGACAAAAATAATCATCTGAATTCCTATTGTCTAGATGTTAATTAATTAATTACATTTTTATTCAATAAATACCTATCGAGTACCTACTATGCCCAAGGCATTTATGGTTGGTTCTGGGGATAAAACAGTGAGAAAAAAACATGTTACCTGCAATCATAAGAATAGCACTACTTAATATTTGGGCTGACAACTTTCTAGATATCTTTCTGTGGGTATGGTTATGTGTGAGTGTGTGCTCATATCTTAAACACATAAACACACTCATTTATATCTTATATAAAGAGCTATATTTTAACTCACTGCCAACAGCTTTCTTAGGGAACAATAGGTTGTGACCATCTTAATTTTCAGTAAATGATTTTCAGTCACTTTCTATGACTGTATAGTTTTTTATTGACTGTCTTAGGTCGGGTTCCTTGGTAAACAGAGTCTGAGACAGAGATTTATCATGCAGGAAGGTTATAGAGGAGTGGTTTTGTAAACATCTACGAGAGAGTGAGAGAGAAGCACCCGTCACAGGAAAGAGTTGAACTGCAATTCAAGTTCTCCCAGTTTCAACCAATATCTCATTCAATCACAGAAGTTGCTCAGGAGCTGGCCGTGGCCCTTCAGGGATGTTCCCCAACTGCGGCTGGGCCTTTCTACCCCCTACATCAGTCAGTCATTTGATGAGAGGTATCCACAGTGAAGGGTCATATATTGGGTTGAACAGCTCCTTTAACCAAGGGAAATTACAGAAAAGGGATACCTTTGTAAATTGTTGGTAGGCAACTTTCTTTGCAACTGGGGAAATAAGTGGTTTGGTCTTAAAGGAGGGATCTGGGCAGTGTGCCACAGTTATCTACTGAAATAGATACACTGTACCTTAAAGATTATCTATCTATCTATCTATCTATCTATCTATCTATCTATCTATCTAT